>NW_026894378.1:0-138242 GCF_032452875.1 Bos javanicus | reverse complement strand
TTGCCTGGGCCCACAAGAGTTCCCGAAATCCCGGTCTCCCTCGAGAGGAACACTGAGGTTCCGGCACCCCCTCCTCTGAGCCCTTTCTCCCCTCCTGATCTGGACAGGAGGGTCGACTCCCCTGCTTTGTCTGGAAGGGGTTCCCGACCTTCCGGTCGCACCTCAGGATGAGGCCGGTCTCACGAAGACATTCCAGACGTGGCCTCGTGGGTGGTTCCACATTCCGTAGGACCCCGATTTCCCGGTCCCCTCTTGATAAGAACCCGATGCCCGGACACCTCTCCGAACTCCACCCTGTGAATGAAGTCAACACGAAGGGGCAGTTTTTCCGTGCATCGTTCGGAAAAAACCCCAGGTTCCAAATACAGCTCGACAAGCGGCCTCTCTCCCCGGGGACATCTCGAGAGGCAAGCGGAGTTCCATGCCTCAACCCAAGACGAGGCCTGACTCTCCTGTCCCCAGTCTGCAGGGACCCTGCGATCGGAGTCTGAAATCAGAGGTACCCTGCGGTTCCTGCCTCAACTGGAGATGAGGCCCTCTTCCAATGCACCAAACCCAGTGGAGTCCCGAGAGGCCCCTCCCACCTCCAGTTTCCCTGGCTTCTCAGAGCCACCATGAGAAGCCCCCTGAGGTCACCTGCACAAGTCGAGGGAACCCAGGGTTTCCTGCCTCAACCCGGGAAAGACCTCGAGAGACCTTCTTCAACACGTCTCGAGGCCAGATTCCCCTACCATGGCTCGGGAGCAATGACGCGCTCCCCCTCGCCACTCGCATGGAGACCCGACTTCCCTGGCGCCCCACGAGAGGCTCACTGACCTCGCCGTCGTACCTCGTGAGAAACCGCACACTGGGGCCGCCGCTCGAGAACAACCCCGAGATTCCCCCGTCATCGAGAGATGAGGGCCTTCGTCTCCTGCATGGCCTAGAGACCAATCTCGCGACCTCTCTCCAAACGCCTCAGGAGGCTTGACTCCCTTGAGTCCACCCAGTGAGCTCCAAGAGATACCCGTCGCGATTCGAGAGCAGAGCGGGGTTCTTTGCTTCCACTCGAGATGAATGCCTGTCTCCCCGGGTGCGTCTGGAATGCAACCCCGAGATCCCTGTCGCCCCTGGAGAGGAACATTGGCTTCTGGACACAAGCCTAGATGAGGTCTATTGGCCCTGCAGTCACTCGAGAGCAATCCCCAGCTTTCCTTCGCAACTCGAATGGAAGATTGGACTTGCCTGGGCCAACACAAGAGGCAGCCTGAATTCCCCGTCGTAACTCGAGAATCCCGCCGTAACTCGAGAAAAACCACGTGGCTCCCCCGTCATCGCAAGATGAAGCCCTTTCCCGCTACAGCGCCTCAGGAGAAGTCCCACGTTAGGAATTGGAGGTCGAAAGGGCACTTGGCACCCTTGATGCGACCCACAAAGTTCCCCGAAATCCCGGTCTCCCTCGAGAGGAACACTGAGGTTTTCCGGCACCCCCTCCTCTGAGCCCTTTCTCCCCTCCTGATCTGGACAGGAGGGTCGACTCCCCTGCTTTGTCTGGAAGGGGTTCCCGACCTTCCGGTCGCACCTCAGGATGAGGCCGGTCTCACGAAGACATTCCAGACGTGGCCTCGTGGGTGGTTCCACATTCCGTAGGACCCCGATTTCCCGGTCCCCTCTTGATAAGAACCCGATGCCCGGACACCTCTCCGAACTCCACCCTGTGAATGAAGTCAACACGAAGGGGCAGTTTTCCCGTGCATCGTTCGGAAAAACCCCAGGTTCCAAATACAGCTCGACAAGCGGCCTCTCTCCCCGGGGACATCTCGAGAGGCAAGCGGAGTTCCATGCCTCAACCCAAGACGAGGCCTGACTCTCCTGTCCCCAGTCTGCAGGGACCCTGCGATCGGAGTCTGAAATCAGAGGTACCCTGCGGTTCCTGCCTCAACTGGAGATGAGGCCCTCTTCCAATGCACCAAACCCAGTGGAGTCCCGAGAGGCCCCTCCCACCTCCAGTTTCCCTGGCTTCTCAGAGCCACCATGAGAAGCCCCCTGAGGTCACCTGCACAAGTCGAGGGAACCCAGGGTTTCCTGCCTCAACCCGGGAAAGACCTCGAGAGACCTTCTTCAACACGTCTCGAGGCCAGATTCCCCTACCATGGCTCGGGAGCAATGACGCGCTCCCCTCGCCACTCGCATGGAGACCCGACTTCCCTGGCGCCCCACGAGAGGCTCACTGACCTCGCCGTCGTACCTCGTGAGAAACCGCACACTGGGGCCGCCGCTCGAGAACAACCCCGAGATTCCCCCGTCATCGAGAGATGAGGGCCTTCGTCTCCTGCATGGCCTAGAGACCAATCTCGCGACCTCTCTCCAAACGCCTCAGGAGGCTTGACTCCCTTGAGTCCACCCAGTGAGCTCCAAGAGATACCCGTCGCGATTCGAGAGCAGAGCGGGGTTCTTTGCTTCCACTCGAGATGAATGCCTGTCTCCCCGGGTGCGTCTGGAATGCAACCCCGAGATCCCTGTCGCCCCTGGAGAGGAACATTGGCTTCTGGACACAAGCCTAGATGAGGTCTATTGGCCCTGCAGTCACTCGAGAGCAATCCCCAGCTTTCCTTCGCAACTCGAATGGAAGATTGGACTTGCCTGGGCCAACACAAGAGGCAGCCTGAATTCCCCGTCGTAACTCGAGAATCCCGCCGTAACTCGAGAAAAACCACGTGGCTCCCCCGTCATCGCAAGATGAAGCCCTTTCCCGCTACAGCGCCTCAGGAGAAGTCCCACGTTAGGAATTGGAGGTCGAAAGGGCACTTGGCACCCTTGATGCGACCCACAAAGTTCCCCGAAATCCCGGTCTCCCTCGAGAGGAACACTGAGGTTTTCCGGCACCCCCTCCTCTGAGCCCTTTCTCCCCTCCTGATCTGGACAGGAGGGTCGACTCCCCTGCTTTGTCTGGAAGGGGTTCCCGACCTTCCGGTCGCACCTCAGGATGAGGCCGGTCTCACGAAGACATTCCAGACGTGGCCTCGTGGGTGGTTCCACATTCCGTAGGACCCCGATTTCCCGGTCCCCTCTTGATAAGAACCCGATGCCCGGACACCTCTCCGAACTCCACCCTGTGAATGAAGTCAACACGAAGGGGCAGTTTTTCCGTGCATCGTTCGGAAAAAACCCCAGGTTCCAAATACAGCTCGACAAGCGGCCTCTCTCCCCGGGGACATCTCGAGAGGCAAGCGGAGTTCCATGCCTCAACCCAAGACGAGGCCTGACTCTCCTGTCCCCAGTCTGCAGGGACCCTGCGATCGGAGTCTGAAATCAGAGGTACCCTGCGGTTCCTGCCTCAACTGGAGATGAGGCCCTCTTCCAATGCACCAAACCCAGTGGAGTCCCGAGAGGCCCCTCCCACCTCCAGTTTCCCTGGCTTCTCAGAGCCACCATGAGAAGCCCCCTGAGGTCACCTGCACAAGTCGAGGGAACCCAGGGTTTCCTGCCTCAACCCGGGAAAGACCTCGAGAGACCTTCTTCAACACGTCTCGAGGCCAGATTCCCCTACCATGGCTCGGGAGCAATGACGCGCTCCCCTCGCCACTCGCATGGAGACCCGACTTCCCTGGCGCCCCACGAGAGGCTCACTGACCTCGCCGTCGTACCTCGTGAGAAACCGCACACTGGGGCCGCCGCTCGAGAACAACCCCGAGATTCCCCCGTCATCGAGAGATGAGGGCCTTCGTCTCCTGCATGGCCTAGAGACCAATCTCGCGACCTCTCTCCAAACGCCTCAGGAGGCTTGACTCCCTTGAGTCCACCCAGTGAGCTCCAAGAGATACCCGTCGCGATTCGAGAGCAGAGCGGGGTTCTTTGCTTCCACTCGAGATGAATGCCTGTCTCCCCGGGTGCGTCTGGAATGCAACCCCGAGATCCCTGTCGCCCCTGGAGAGGAACATTGGCTTCTGGACACAAGCCTAGATGAGGTCTATTGGCCCTGCAGTCACTCGAGAGCAATCCCCAGCTTTCCTTCGCAACTCGAATGGAAGATTGGACTTGCCTGGGCCAACACAAGAGGCAGCCTGAATTCCCCGTCGTAACTCGAGAATCCCGCCGTAACTCGAGAAAAACCACGTGGCTCCCCCGTCATCGCAAGATGAAGCCCTTTCCCGCTACAGCGCCTCAGGAGAAGTCCCACGTTAGGAATTGGAGGTCGAAAGGGCACTTGGCACCCTTGATGCGACCCACAAAGTTCCCCGAAATCCCGGTCTCCCTCGAGAGGAACACTGAGGTTTTCCGGCACCCCCTCCTCTGAGCCCTTTCTCCCCTCCTGATCTGGACAGGAGGGTCGACTCCCCTGCTTTGTCTGGAAGGGGTTCCCGACCTTCCGGTCGCACCTCAGGATGAGGCCGGTCTCACGAAGACATTCCAGACGTGGCCTCGTGGGTGGTTCCACATTCCGTAGGACCCCGATTTCCCGGTCCCCTCTTGATAAGAACCCGATGCCCGGACACCTCTCCGAACTCCACCCTGTGAATGAAGTCAACACGAAGGGGCAGTTTTTCCGTGCATCGTTCGGAAAAACCCCAGGTTCCAAATACAGCTCGACAAGCGGCCTCTCTCCCCGGGGACATCTCGAGAGGCAAGCGGAGTTCCATGCCTCAACCCAAGACGAGGCCTGACTCTCCTGTCCCCAGTCTGCAGGGACCCTGCGATCGGAGTCTGAAATCAGAGGTACCCTGCGGTTCCTGCCTCAACTGGAGATGAGGCCCTCTTCCAATGCACCAAACCCAGTGGAGTCCCGAGAGGCCCCTCCCACCTCCAGTTTCCCTGGCTTCTCAGAGCCACCATGAGAAGCCCCCTGAGGTCACCTGCACAAGTCGAGGGAACCCAGGGTTTCCTGCCTCAACCCGGGAAAGACCTCGAGAGACCTTCTTCAACACGTCTCGAGGCCAGATTCCCCTACCATGGCTCGGGAGCAATGACGCGCTCCCCTCGCCACTCGCATGGAGACCCGACTTCCCTGGCGCCCCACGAGAGGCTCACTGACCTCGCCGTCGTACCTCGTGAGAAACCGCACACTGGGGCCGCCGCTCGAGAACAACCCCGAGATTCCCCCGTCATCGAGAGATGAGGGCCTTCGTCTCCTGCATGGCCTAGAGACCAATCTCGCGACCTCTCTCCAAACGCCTCAGGAGGCTTGACTCCCTTGAGTCCACCCAGTGAGCTCCAAGAGATACCCGTCGCGATTCGAGAGCAGAGCGGGGTTCTTTGCTTCCACTCGAGATGAATGCCTGTCTCCCCGGGTGCGTCTGGAATGCAACCCCGAGATCCCTGTCGCCCCTGGAGAGGAACATTGGCTTCTGGACACAAGCCTAGATGAGGTCTATTGGCCCTGCAGTCACTCGAGAGCAATCCCCAGCTTTCCTTCGCAACTCGAATGGAAGATTGGACTTGCCTGGGCCAACACAAGAGGCAGCCTGAATTCCCCGTCGTAACTCGAGAATCCCGCCGTAACTCGAGAAAAACCACGTGGCTCCCCCGTCATCGCAAGATGAAGCCCTTTCCCGCTACAGCGCCTCAGGAGAAGTCCCACGTTAGGAATTGGAGGTCGAAAGGGCACTTGGCACCCTTGATGCGACCCACAAAGTTCCCCGAAATCCCGGTCTCCCTCGAGAGGAACACTGAGGTTTTCCGGCACCCCCTCCTCTGAGCCCTTTCTCCCCTCCTGATCTGGACAGGAGGGTCGACTCCCCTGCTTTGTCTGGAAGGGGTTCCCGACCTTCCGGTCGCACCTCAGGATGAGGCCGGTCTCACGAAGACATTCCAGACGTGGCCTCGTGGGTGGTTCCACATTCCGTAGGACCCCGATTTCCCGGTCCCCTCTTGATAAGAACCCGATGCCCGGACACCTCTCCGAACTCCACCCTGTGAATGAAGTCAACACGAAGGGGCAGTTTTTCCGTGCATCGTTCGGAAAAACCCCAGGTTCCAAATACAGCTCGACAAGCGGCCTCTCTCCCCGGGGACATCTCGAGAGGCAAGCGGAGTTCCATGCCTCAACCCAAGACGAGGCCTGACTCTCCTGTCCCCAGTCTGCAGGGACCCTGCGATCGGAGTCTGAAATCAGAGGTACCCTGCGGTTCCTGCCTCAACTGGAGATGAGGCCCTCTTCCAATGCACCAAACCCAGTGGAGTCCCGAGAGGCCCCTCCCACCTCCAGTTTCCCTGGCTTCTCAGAGCCACCATGAGAAGCCCCCTGAGGTCACCTGCACAAGTCGAGGGAACCCAGGGTTTCCTGCCTCAACCCGGGAAAGACCTCGAGAGACCTTCTTCAACACGTCTCGAGGCCAGATTCCCCTACCATGGCTCGGGAGCAATGACGCGCTCCCCTCGCCACTCGCATGGAGACCCGACTTCCCTGGCGCCCCACGAGAGGCTCACTGACCTCGCCGTCGTACCTCGTGAGAAACCGCACACTGGGGCCGCCGCTCGAGAACAACCCCGAGATTCCCCCGTCATCGAGAGATGAGGGCCTTCGTCTCCTGCATGGCCTAGAGACCAATCTCGCGACCTCTCTCCAAACGCCTCAGGAGGCTTGACTCCCTTGAGTCCACCCAGTGAGCTCCAAGAGATACCCGTCGCGATTCGAGAGCAGAGCGGGGTTCTTTGCTTCCACTCGAGATGAATGCCTGTCTCCCCGGGTGCGTCTGGAATGCAACCCCGAGATCCCTGTCGCCCCTGGAGAGGAACATTGGCTTCTGGACACAAGCCTAGATGAGGTCTATTGGCCCTGCAGTCACTCGAGAGCAATCCCCAGCTTTCCTTCGCAACTCGAATGGAAGATTGGACTTGCCTGGGCCAACACAAGAGGCAGCCTGAATTCCCCGTCGTAACTCGAGAATCCCGCCGTAACTCGAGAAAAACCACGTGGCTCCCCCGTCATCGCAAGATGAAGCCCTTTCCCGCTACAGCGCCTCAGGAGAAGTCCCACGTTAGGAATTGGAGGTCGAAAGGGCACTTGGCACCCTTGATGCGACCCACAAAGTTCCCCGAAATCCCGGTCTCCCTCGAGAGGAACACTGAGGTTTTCCGGCACCCCCTCCTCTGAGCCCTTTCTCCCCTCCTGATCTGGACAGGAGGGTCGACTCCCCTGCTTTGTCTGGAAGGGGTTCCCGACCTTCCGGTCGCACCTCAGGATGAGGCCGGTCTCACGAAGACATTCCAGACGTGGCCTCGTGGGTGGTTCCACATTCCGTAGGACCCCGATTTCCCGGTCCCCTCTTGATAAGAACCCGATGCCCGGACACCTCTCCGAACTCCACCCTGTGAATGAAGTCAACACGAAGGGGCAGTTTTTCCGTGCATCGTTCGGAAAAACCCCAGGTTCCAAATACAGCTCGACAAGCGGCCTCTCTCCCCGGGGACATCTCGAGAGGCAAGCGGAGTTCCATGCCTCAACCCAAGACGAGGCCTGACTCTCCTGTCCCCAGTCTGCAGGGACCCTGCGATCGGAGTCTGAAATCAGAGGTACCCTGCGGTTCCTGCCTCAACTGGAGATGAGGCCCTCTTCCAATGCACCAAACCCAGTGGAGTCCCGAGAGGCCCCTCCCACCTCCAGTTTCCCTGGCTTCTCAGAGCCACCATGAGAAGCCCCCTGAGGTCACCTGCACAAGTCGAGGGAACCCAGGGTTTCCTGCCTCAACCCGGGAAAGACCTCGAGAGACCTTCTTCAACACGTCTCGAGGCCAGATTCCCCTACCATGGCTCGGGAGCAATGACGCGCTCCCCTCGCCACTCGCATGGAGACCCGACTTCCCTGGCGCCCCACGAGAGGCTCACTGACCTCGCCGTCGTACCTCGTGAGAAACCGCACACTGGGGCCGCCGCTCGAGAACAACCCCGAGATTCCCCCGTCATCGAGAGATGAGGGCCTTCGTCTCCTGCATGGCCTAGAGACCAATCTCGCGACCTCTCTCCAAACGCCTCAGGAGGCTTGACTCCCTTGAGTCCACCCAGTGAGCTCCAAGAGATACCCGTCGCGATTCGAGAGCAGAGCGGGGTTCTTTGCTTCCACTCGAGATGAATGCCTGTCTCCCCGGGTGCGTCTGGAATGCAACCCCGAGATCCCTGTCGCCCCTGGAGAGGAACATTGGCTTCTGGACACAAGCCTAGATGAGGTCTATTGGCCCTGCAGTCACTCGAGAGCAATCCCCAGCTTTCCTTCGCAACTCGAATGGAAGATTGGACTTGCCTGGGCCAACACAAGAGGCAGCCTGAATTCCCCGTCGTAACTCGAGAATCCCGCCGTAACTCGAGAAAAACCACGTGGCTCCCCCGTCATCGCAAGATGAAGCCCTTTCCCGCTACAGCGCCTCAGGAGAAGTCCCACGTTAGGAATTGGAGGTCGAAAGGGCACTTGGCACCCTTGATGCGACCCACAAAGTTCCCCGAAATCCCGGTCTCCCTCGAGAGGAACACTGAGGTTTTCCGGCACCCCCTCCTCTGAGCCCTTTCTCCCCTCCTGATCTGGACAGGAGGGTCGACTCCCCTGCTTTGTCTGGAAGGGGTTCCCGACCTTCCGGTCGCACCTCAGGATGAGGCCGGTCTCACGAAGACATTCCAGACGTGGCCTCGTGGGTGGTTCCACATTCCGTAGGACCCCGATTTCCCGGTCCCCTCTTGATAAGAACCCGATGCCCGGACACCTCTCCGAACTCCACCCTGTGAATGAAGTCAACACGAAGGGGCAGTTTTTCCGTGCATCGTTCGGAAAAACCCCAGGTTCCAAATACAGCTCGACAAGCGGCCTCTCTCCCCGGGGACATCTCGAGAGGCAAGCGGAGTTCCATGCCTCAACCCAAGACGAGGCCTGACTCTCCTGTCCCCAGTCTGCAGGGACCCTGCGATCGGAGTCTGAAATCAGAGGTACCCTGCGGTTCCTGCCTCAACTGGAGATGAGGCCCTCTTCCAATGCACCAAACCCAGTGGAGTCCCGAGAGGCCCCTCCCACCTCCAGTTTCCCTGGCTTCTCAGAGCCACCATGAGAAGCCCCCTGAGGTCACCTGCACAAGTCGAGGGAACCCAGGGTTTCCTGCCTCAACCCGGGAAAGACCTCGAGAGACCTTCTTCAACACGTCTCGAGGCCAGATTCCCCTACCATGGCTCGGGAGCAATGACGCGCTCCCCTCGCCACTCGCATGGAGACCCGACTTCCCTGGCGCCCCACGAGAGGCTCACTGACCTCGCCGTCGTACCTCGTGAGAAACCGCACACTGGGGCCGCCGCTCGAGAACAACCCCGAGATTCCCCCGTCATCGAGAGATGAGGGCCTTCGTCTCCTGCATGGCCTAGAGACCAATCTCGCGACCTCTCTCCAAACGCCTCAGGAGGCTTGACTCCCTTGAGTCCACCCAGTGAGCTCCAAGAGATACCCGTCGCGATTCGAGAGCAGAGCGGGGTTCTTTGCTTCCACTCGAGATGAATGCCTGTCTCCCCGGGTGCGTCTGGAATGCAACCCCGAGATCCCTGTCGCCCCTGGAGAGGAACATTGGCTTCTGGACACAAGCCTAGATGAGGTCTATTGGCCCTGCAGTCACTCGAGAGCAATCCCCAGCTTTCCTTCGCAACTCGAATGGAAGATTGGACTTGCCTGGGCCAACACAAGAGGCAGCCTGAATTCCCCGTCGTAACTCGAGAATCCCGCCGTAACTCGAGAAAAACCACGTGGCTCCCCCGTCATCGCAAGATGAAGCCCTTTCCCGCTACAGCGCCTCAGGAGAAGTCCCACGTTAGGAATTGGAGGTCGAAAGGGCACTTGGCACCCTTGATGCGACCCACAAAGTTCCCCGAAATCCCGGTCTCCCTCGAGAGGAACACTGAGGTTTTCCGGCACCCCCTCCTCTGAGCCCTTTCTCCCCTCCTGATCTGGACAGGAGGGTCGACTCCCCTGCTTTGTCTGGAAGGGGTTCCCGACCTTCCGGTCGCACCTCAGGATGAGGCCGGTCTCACGAAGACATTCCAGACGTGGCCTCGTGGGTGGTTCCACATTCCGTAGGACCCCGATTTCCCGGTCCCCTCTTGATAAGAACCCGATGCCCGGACACCTCTCCGAACTCCACCCTGTGAATGAAGTCAACACGAAGGGGCAGTTTTTCCGTGCATCGTTCGGAAAAACCCCAGGTTCCAAATACAGCTCGACAAGCGGCCTCTCTCCCCGGGGACATCTCGAGAGGCAAGCGGAGTTCCATGCCTCAACCCAAGACGAGGCCTGACTCTCCTGTCCCCAGTCTGCAGGGACCCTGCGATCGGAGTCTGAAATCAGAGGTACCCTGCGGTTCCTGCCTCAACTGGAGATGAGGCCCTCTTCCAATGCACCAAACCCAGTGGAGTCCCGAGAGGCCCCTCCCACCTCCAGTTTCCCTGGCTTCTCAGAGCCACCATGAGAAGCCCCCTGAGGTCACCTGCACAAGTCGAGGGAACCCAGGGTTTCCTGCCTCAACCCGAGAAAGACCTCGAGAGACCTTCTTCAACACGTCTCGAGGCCAGATTCCCCTACCATGGCTCGGGAGCAATGACGCGCTCCCCTCGCCACTCGCATGGAGACCCGACTTCCCTGGCGCCCCACGAGAGGCTCACTGACCTCGCCGTCGTACCTCGTGAGAAACCGCACACTGGGGCCGCCGCTCGAGAACAACCCCGAGATTCCCCCGTCATCGAGAGATGAGGGCCTTCGTCTCCTGCATGGCCTAGAGACCAATCTCGCGACCTCTCTCCAAACGCCTCAGGAGGCTTGACTCCCTTGAGTCCACCCAGTGAGCTCCAAGAGATACCCGTCGCGATTCGAGAGCAGAGCGGGGTTCTTTGCTTCCACTCGAGATGAATGCCTGTCTCCCCGGGTGCGTCTGGAATGCAACCCCGAGATCCCTGTCGCCCCTGGAGAGGAACATTGGCTTCTGGACACAAGCCTAGATGAGGTCTATTGGCCCTGCAGTCACTCGAGAGCAATCCCCAGCTTTCCTTCGCAACTCGAATGGAAGATTGGACTTGCCTGGGCCAACACAAGAGGCAGCCTGAATTCCCCGTCGTAACTCGAGAATCCCGCCGTAACTCGAGAAAAACCACGTGGCTCCCCCGTCATCGCAAGATGAAGCCCTTTCCCGCTACAGCGCCTCAGGAGAAGTCCCACGTTAGGAATTGGAGGTCGAAAGGGCACTTGGCACCCTTGATGCGACCCACAAAGTTCCCCGAAATCCCGGTCTCCCTCGAGAGGAACACTGAGGTTTTCCGGCACCCCCTCCTCTGAGCCCTTTCTCCCCTCCTGATCTGGACAGGAGGGTCGACTCCCCTGCTTTGTCTGGAAGGGGTTCCCGACCTTCCGGTCGCACCTCAGGATGAGGCCGGTCTCACGAAGACATTCCAGACGTGGCCTCGTGGGTGGTTCCACATTCCGTAGGACCCCGATTTCCCGGTCCCCTCTTGATAAGAACCCGATGCCCGGACACCTCTCCGAACTCCACCCTGTGAATGAAGTCAACACGAAGGGGCAGTTTTTCCGTGCATCGTTCGGAAAAACCCCAGGTTCCAAATACAGCTCGACAAGCGGCCTCTCTCCCCGGGGACATCTCGAGAGGCAAGCGGAGTTCCATGCCTCAACCCAAGACGAGGCCTGACTCTCCTGTCCCCAGTCTGCAGGGACCCTGCGATCGGAGTCTGAAATCAGAGGTACCCTGCGGTTCCTGCCTCAACTGGAGATGAGGCCCTCTTCCAATGCACCAAACCCAGTGGAGTCCCGAGAGGCCCCTCCCACCTCCAGTTTCCCTGGCTTCTCAGAGCCACCATGAGAAGCCCCCTGAGGTCACCTGCACAAGTCGAGGGAACCCAGGGTTTCCTGCCTCAACCCGGGAAAGACCTCGAGAGACCTTCTTCAACACGTCTCGAGGCCAGATTCCCCTACCATGGCTCGGGAGCAATGACGCGCTCCCCTCGCCACTCGCATGGAGACCCGACTTCCCTGGCGCCCCACGAGAGGCTCACTGACCTCGCCGTCGTACCTCGTGAGAAACCGCACACTGGGGCCGCCGCTCGAGAACAACCCCGAGATTCCCCCGTCATCGAGAGATGAGGGCCTTCGTCTCCTGCATGGCCTAGAGACCAATCTCGCGACCTCTCTCCAAACGCCTCAGGAGGCTTGACTCCCTTGAGTCCACCCAGTGAGCTCCAAGAGATACCCGTCGCGATTCGAGAGCAGAGCGGGGTTCTTTGCTTCCACTCGAGATGAATGCCTGTCTCCCCGGGTGCGTCTGGAATGCAACCCCGAGATCCCTGTCGCCCCTGGAGAGGAACATTGGCTTCTGGACACAAGCCTAGATGAGGTCTATTGGCCCTGCAGTCACTCGAGAGCAATCCCCAGCTTTCCTTCGCAACTCGAATGGAAGATTGGACTTGCCTGGGCCAACACAAGAGGCAGCCTGAATTCCCCGTCGTAACTCGAGAATCCCGCCGTAACTCGAGAAAAACCACGTGGCTCCCCCGTCATCGCAAGATGAAGCCCTTTCCCGCTACAGCGCCTCAGGAGAAGTCCCACGTTAGGAATTGGAGGTCGAAAGGGCACTTGGCACCCTTGATGCGACCCACAAAGTTCCCCGAAATCCCGGTCTCCCTCGAGAGGAACACTGAGGTTTTCCGGCACCCCTCCTCTGAGCCCTTTCTCCCCTCCTGATCTGGACAGGAGGGTCGACTCCCCTGCTTTGTCTGGAAGGGGTTCCCGACCTTCCGGTCGCACCTCAGGATGAGGCCGGTCTCACGAAGACATTCCAGACGTGGCCTCGTGGGTGGTTCCACATTCCGTAGGACCCCGATTTCCCGGTCCCCTCTTGATAAGAACCCGATGCCCGGACACCTCTCCGAACTCCACCCTGTGAATGAAGTCAACACGAAGGGGCAGTTTTTCCGTGCATCGTTCGGAAAAAACCCCAGGTTCCAAATACAGCTCGACAAGCGGCCTCTCTCCCCGGGGACATCTCGAGAGGCAAGCGGAGTTCCATGCCTCAACCCAAGACGAGGCCTGACTCTCCTGTCCCCAGTCTGCAGGGACCCTGCGATCGGAGTCTGAAATCAGAGGTACCCTGCGGTTCCTGCCTCAACTGGAGATGAGGCCCTCTTCCAATGCACCAAACCCAGTGGAGTCCCGAGAGGCCCCTCCCACCTCCAGTTTCCCTGGCTTCTCAGAGCCACCATGAGAAGCCCCCTGAGGTCACCTGCACAAGTCGAGGGAACCCAGGGTTTCCTGCCTCAACCCGGGAAAGACCTCGAGAGACCTTCTTCAACACGTCTCGAGGCCAGATTCCCCTACCATGGCTCGGGAGCAATGACGCGCTCCCCTCGCCACTCGCATGGAGACCCGACTTCCCTGGCGCCCCACGAGAGGCTCACTGACCTCGCCGTCGTACCTCGTGAGAAACCGCACACTGGGGCCGCCGCTCGAGAACAACCCCGAGATTCCCCCGTCATCGAGAGATGAGGGCCTTCGTCTCCTGCATGGCCTAGAGACCAATCTCGCGACCTCTCTCCAAACGCCTCAGGAGGCTTGACTCCCTTGAGTCCACCCAGTGAGCTCCAAGAGATACCCGTCGCGATTCGAGAGCAGAGCGGGGTTCTTTGCTTCCACTCGAGATGAATGCCTGTCTCCCCGGGTGCGTCTGGAATGCAACCCCGAGATCCCTGTCGCCCCTGGAGAGGAACATTGGCTTCTGGACACAAGCCTAGATGAGGTCTATTGGCCCTGCAGTCACTCGAGAGCAATCCCCAGCTTTCCTTCGCAACTCGAATGGAAGATTGGACTTGCCTGGGCCAACACAAGAGGCAGCCTGAATTCCCCGTCGTAACTCGAGAATCCCGCCGTAACTCGAGAAAAACCACGTGGCTCCCCCGTCATCGCAAGATGAAGCCCTTTCCCGCTACAGCGCCTCAGGAGAAGTCCCACGTTAGGAATTGGAGGTCGAAAGGGCACTTGGCACCCTTGATGCGACCCACAAAGTTCCCCGAAATCCCGGTCTCCCTCGAGAGGAACACTGAGGTTTTCCGGCACCCCCTCCTCTGAGCCCTTTCTCCCCTCCTGATCTGGACAGGAGGGTCGACTCCCCTGCTTTGTCTGGAAGGGGTTCCCGACCTTCCGGTCGCACCTCAGGATGAGGCCGGTCTCACGAAGACATTCCAGACGTGGCCTCGTGGGTGGTTCCACATTCCGTAGGACCCCGATTTCCCGGTCCCCTCTTGATAAGAACCCGATGCCCGGACACCTCTCCGAACTCCACCCTGTGAATGAAGTCAACACGAAGGGGCAGTTTTTCCGTGCATCGTTCGGAAAAACCCCAGGTTCCAAATACAGCTCGACAAGCGGCCTCTCTCCCCGGGGACATCTCGAGAGGCAAGCGGAGTTCCATGCCTCAACCCAAGACGAGGCCTGACTCTCCTGTCCCCAGTCTGCAGGGACCCTGCGATCGGAGTCTGAAATCAGAGGTACCCTGCGGTTCCTGCCTCAACTGGAGATGAGGCCCTCTTCCAATGCACCAAACCCAGTGGAGTCCCGAGAGGCCCCTCCCACCTCCAGTTTCCCTGGCTTCTCAGAGCCACCATGAGAAGCCCCCTGAGGTCACCTGCACAAGTCGAGGGAACCCAGGGTTTCCTGCCTCAACCCGAGAAAGACCTCGAGAGACCTTCTTCAACACGTCTCGAGGCCAGATTCCCCTACCATGGCTCGGGAGCAATGACGCGCTCCCCTCGCCACTCGCATGGAGACCCGACTTCCCTGGCGCCCCACGAGAGGCTCACTGACCTCGCCGTCGTACCTCGTGAGAAACCGCACACTGGGGCCGCCGCTCGAGAACAACCCCGAGATTCCCCCGTCATCGAGAGATGAGGGCCTTCGTCTCCTGCATGGCCTAGAGACCAATCTCGCGACCTCTCTCCAAACGCCTCAGGAGGCTTGACTCCCTTGAGTCCACCCAGTGAGCTCCAAGAGATACCCGTCGCGATTCGAGAGCAGAGCGGGGTTCTTTGCTTCCACTCGAGATGAATGCCTGTCTCCCCGGGTGCGTCTGGAATGCAACCCCGAGATCCCTGTCGCCCCTGGAGAGGAACATTGGCTTCTGGACACAAGCCTAGATGAGGTCTATTGGCCCTGCAGTCACTCGAGAGCAATCCCCAGCTTTCCTTCGCAACTCGAATGGAAGATTGGACTTGCCTGGGCCAACACAAGAGGCAGCCTGAATTCCCCGTCGTAACTCGAGAATCCCGCCGTAACTCGAGAAAAACCACGTGGCTCCCCCGTCATCGCAAGATGAAGCCCTTTCCCGCTACAGCGCCTCAGGAGAAGTCCCACGTTAGGAATTGGAGGTCGAAAGGGCACTTGGCACCCTTGATGCGACCCACAAAGTTCCCCGAAATCCCGGTCTCCCTCGAGAGGAACACTGAGGTTTTCCGGCACCCCTCCTCTGAGCCCTTTCTCCCCTCCTGATCTGGACAGGAGGGTCGACTCCCCTGCTTTGTCTGGAAGGGGTTCCCGACCTTCCGGTCGCACCTCAGGATGAGGCCGGTCTCACGAAGACATTCCAGACGTGGCCTCGTGGGTGGTTCCACATTCCGTAGGACCCCGATTTCCCGGTCCCCTCTTGATAAGAACCCGATGCCCGGACACCTCTCCGAACTCCACCCTGTGAATGAAGTCAACACGAAGGGGCAGTTTTTCCGTGCATCGTTCGGAAAAACCCCAGGTTCCAAATACAGCTCGACAAGCGGCCTCTCTCCCCGGGGACATCTCGAGAGGCAAGCGGAGTTCCATGCCTCAACCCAAGACGAGGCCTGACTCTCCTGTCCCCAGTCTGCAGGGACCCTGCGATCGGAGTCTGAAATCAGAGGTACCCTGCGGTTCCTGCCTCAACTGGAGATGAGGCCCTCTTCCAATGCACCAAACCCAGTGGAGTCCCGAGAGGCCCCTCCCACCTCCAGTTTCCCTGGCTTCTCAGAGCCACCATGAGAAGCCCCCTGAGGTCACCTGCACAAGTCGAGGGAACCCAGGGTTTCCTGCCTCAACCCGAGAAAGACCTCGAGAGACCTTCTTCAACACGTCTCGAGGCCAGATTCCCCTACCATGGCTCGGGAGCAATGACGCGCTCCCCTCGCCACTCGCATGGAGACCCGACTTCCCTGGCGCCCCACGAGAGGCTCACTGACCTCGCCGTCGTACCTCGTGAGAAACCGCACACTGGGGCCGCCGCTCGAGAACAACCCCGAGATTCCCCCGTCATCGAGAGATGAGGGCCTTCGTCTCCTGCATGGCCTAGAGACCAATCTCGCGACCTCTCTCCAAACGCCTCAGGAGGCTTGACTCCCTTGAGTCCACCCAGTGAGCTCCAAGAGATACCCGTCGCGATTCGAGAGCAGAGCGGGGTTCTTTGCTTCCACTCGAGATGAATGCCTGTCTCCCCGGGTGCGTCTGGAATGCAACCCCGAGATCCCTGTCGCCCCTGGAGAGGAACATTGGCTTCTGGACACAAGCCTAGATGAGGTCTATTGGCCCTGCAGTCACTCGAGAGCAATCCCCAGCTTTCCTTCGCAACTCGAATGGAAGATTGGACTTGCCTGGGCCAACACAAGAGGCAGCCTGAATTCCCCGTCGTAACTCGAGAATCCCGCCGTAACTCGAGAAAAACCACGTGGCTCCCCCGTCATCGCAAGATGAAGCCCTTTCCCGCTACAGCGCCTCAGGAGAAGTCCCACGTTAGGAATTGGAGGTCGAAAGGGCACTTGGCACCCTTGATGCGACCCACAAAGTTCCCCGAAATCCCGGTCTCCCTCGAGAGGAACACTGAGGTTTTCCGGCACCCCCTCCTCTGAGCCCTTTCTCCCCTCCTGATCTGGACAGGAGGGTCGACTCCCCTGCTTTGTCTGGAAGGGGTTCCCGACCTTCCGGTCGCACCTCAGGATGAGGCCGGTCTCACGAAGACATTCCAGACGTGGCCTCGTGGGTGGTTCCACATTCCGTAGGACCCCGATTTCCCGGTCCCCTCTTGATAAGAACCCGATGCCCGGACACCTCTCCGAACTCCACCCTGTGAATGAAGTCAACACGAAGGGGCAGTTTTTCCGTGCATCGTTCGGAAAAACCCCAGGTTCCAAATACAGCTCGACAAGCGGCCTCTCTCCCCGGGGACATCTCGAGAGGCAAGCGGAGTTCCATGCCTCAACCCAAGACGAGGCCTGACTCTCCTGTCCCCAGTCTGCAGGGACCCTGCGATCGGAGTCTGAAATCAGAGGTACCCTGCGGTTCCTGCCTCAACTGGAGATGAGGCCCTCTTCCAATGCACCAAACCCAGTGGAGTCCCGAGAGGCCCCTCCCACCTCCAGTTTCCCTGGCTTCTCAGAGCCACCATGAGAAGCCCCCTGAGGTCACCTGCACAAGTCGAGGGAACCCAGGGTTTCCTGCCTCAACCCGAGAAAGACCTCGAGAGACCTTCTTCAACACGTCTCGAGGCCAGATTCCCCTACCATGGCTCGGGAGCAATGACGCGCTCCCCTCGCCACTCGCATGGAGACCCGACTTCCCTGGCGCCCCACGAGAGGCTCACTGACCTCGCCGTCGTACCTCGTGAGAAACCGCACACTGGGGCCGCCGCTCGAGAACAACCCCGAGATTCCCCCGTCATCGAGAGATGAGGGCCTTCGTCTCCTGCATGGCCTAGAGACCAATCTCGCGACCTCTCTCCAAACGCCTCAGGAGGCTTGACTCCCTTGAGTCCACCCAGTGAGCTCCAAGAGATACCCGTCGCGATTCGAGAGCAGAGCGGGGTTCTTTGCTTCCACTCGAGATGAATGCCTGTCTCCCCGGGTGCGTCTGGAATGCAACCCCGAGATCCCTGTCGCCCCTGGAGAGGAACATTGGCTTCTGGACACAAGCCTAGATGAGGTCTATTGGCCCTGCAGTCACTCGAGAGCAATCCCCAGCTTTCCTTCGCAACTCGAATGGAAGATTGGACTTGCCTGGGCCAACACAAGAGGCAGCCTGAATTCCCCGTCGTAACTCGAGAATCCCGCCGTAACTCGAGAAAAACCACGTGGCTCCCCCGTCATCGCAAGATGAAGCCCTTTCCCGCTACAGCGCCTCAGGAGAAGTCCCACGTTAGGAATTGGAGGTCGAAAGGGCACTTGGCACCCTTGATGCGACCCACAAAGTTCCCCGAAATCCCGGTCTCCCTCGAGAGGAACACTGAGGTTTTCCGGCACCCCTCCTCTGAGCCCTTTCTCCCCTCCTGATCTGGACAGGAGGGTCGACTCCCCTGCTTTGTCTGGAAGGGGTTCCCGACCTTCCGGTCGCACCTCAGGATGAGGCCGGTCTCACGAAGACATTCCAGACGTGGCCTCGTGGGTGGTTCCACATTCCGTAGGACCCCGATTTCCCGGTCCCCTCTTGATAAGAACCCGATGCCCGGACACCTCTCCGAACTCCACCCTGTGAATGAAGTCAACACGAAGGGGCAGTTTTTCCGTGCATCGTTCGGAAAAACCCCAGGTTCCAAATACAGCTCGACAAGCGGCCTCTCTCCCCGGGGACATCTCGAGAGGCAAGCGGAGTTCCATGCCTCAACCCAAGACGAGGCCTGACTCTCCTGTCCCCAGTCTGCAGGGACCCTGCGATCGGAGTCTGAAATCAGAGGTACCCTGCGGTTCCTGCCTCAACTGGAGATGAGGCCCTCTTCCAATGCACCAAACCCAGTGGAGTCCCGAGAGGCCCCTCCCACCTCCAGTTTCCCTGGCTTCTCAGAGCCACCATGAGAAGCCCCCTGAGGTCACCTGCACAAGTCGAGGGAACCCAGGGTTTCCTGCCTCAACCCGAGAAAGACCTCGAGAGACCTTCTTCAACACGTCTCGAGGCCAGATTCCCCTACCATGGCTCGGGAGCAATGACGCGCTCCCCTCGCCACTCGCATGGAGACCCGACTTCCCTGGCGCCCCACGAGAGGCTCACTGACCTCGCCGTCGTACCTCGTGAGAAACCGCACACTGGGGCCGCCGCTCGAGAACAACCCCGAGATTCCCCCGTCATCGAGAGATGAGGGCCTTCGTCTCCTGCATGGCCTAGAGACCAATCTCGCGACCTCTCTCCAAACGCCTCAGGAGGCTTGACTCCCTTGAGTCCACCCAGTGAGCTCCAAGAGATACCCGTCGCGATTCGAGAGCAGAGCGGGGTTCTTTGCTTCCACTCGAGATGAATGCCTGTCTCCCCGGGTGCGTCTGGAATGCAACCCCGAGATCCCTGTCGCCCCTGGAGAGGAACATTGGCTTCTGGACACAAGCCTAGATGAGGTCTATTGGCCCTGCAGTCACTCGAGAGCAATCCCCAGCTTTCCTTCGCAACTCGAATGGAAGATTGGACTTGCCTGGGCCAACACAAGAGGCAGCCTGAATTCCCCGTCGTAACTCGAGAATCCCGCCGTAACTCGAGAAAAACCACGTGGCTCCCCCGTCATCGCAAGATGAAGCCCTTTCCCGCTACAGCGCCTCAGGAGAAGTCCCACGTTAGGAATTGGAGGTCGAAAGGGCACTTGGCACCCTTGATGCGACCCACAAAGTTCCCCGAAATCCCGGTCTCCCTCGAGAGGAACACTGAGGTTTTCCGGCACCCCTCCTCTGAGCCCTTTCTCCCCTCCTGATCTGGACAGGAGGGTCGACTCCCCTGCTTTGTCTGGAAGGGGTTCCCGACCTTCCGGTCGCACCTCAGGATGAGGCCGGTCTCACGAAGACATTCCAGACGTGGCCTCGTGGGTGGTTCCACATTCCGTAGGACCCCGATTTCCCGGTCCCCTCTTGATAAGAACCCGATGCCCGGACACCTCTCCGAACTCCACCCTGTGAATGAAGTCAACACGAAGGGGCAGTTTTTCCGTGCATCGTTCGGAAAAACCCCAGGTTCCAAATACAGCTCGACAAGCGGCCTCTCTCCCCGGGGACATCTCGAGAGGCAAGCGGAGTTCCATGCCTCAACCCAAGACGAGGCCTGACTCTCCTGTCCCCAGTCTGCAGGGACCCTGCGATCGGAGTCTGAAATCAGAGGTACCCTGCGGTTCCTGCCTCAACTGGAGATGAGGCCCTCTTCCAATGCACCAAACCCAGTGGAGTCCCGAGAGGCCCCTCCCACCTCCAGTTTCCCTGGCTTCTCAGAGCCACCATGAGAAGCCCCCTGAGGTCACCTGCACAAGTCGAGGGAACCCAGGGTTTCCTGCCTCAACCCGAGAAAGACCTCGAGAGACCTTCTTCAACACGTCTCGAGGCCAGATTCCCCTACCATGGCTCGGGAGCAATGACGCGCTCCCCTCGCCACTCGCATGGAGACCCGACTTCCCTGGCGCCCCACGAGAGGCTCACTGACCTCGCCGTCGTACCTCGTGAGAAACCGCACACTGGGGCCGCCGCTCGAGAACAACCCCGAGATTCCCCCGTCATCGAGAGATGAGGGCCTTCGTCTCCTGCATGGCCTAGAGACCAATCTCGCGACCTCTCTCCAAACGCCTCAGGAGGCTTGACTCCCTTGAGTCCACCCAGTGAGCTCCAAGAGATACCCGTCGCGATTCGAGAGCAGAGCGGGGTTCTTTGCTTCCACTCGAGATGAATGCCTGTCTCCCCGGGTGCGTCTGGAATGCAACCCCGAGATCCCTGTCGCCCCTGGAGAGGAACATTGGCTTCTGGACACAAGCCTAGATGAGGTCTATTGGCCCTGCAGTCACTCGAGAGCAATCCCCAGCTTTCCTTCGCAACTCGAATGGAAGATTGGACTTGCCTGGGCCAACACAAGAGGCAGCCTGAATTCCCCGTCGTAACTCGAGAATCCCGCCGTAACTCGAGAAAAACCACGTGGCTCCCCCGTCATCGCAAGATGAAGCCCTTTCCCGCTACAGCGCCTCAGGAGAAGTCCCACGTTAGGAATTGGAGGTCGAAAGGGCACTTGGCACCCTTGATGCGACCCACAAAGTTCCCCGAAATCCCGGTCTCCCTCGAGAGGAACACTGAGGTTTTCCGGCACCCCTCCTCTGAGCCCTTTCTCCCCTCCTGATCTGGACAGGAGGGTCGACTCCCCTGCTTTGTCTGGAAGGGGTTCCCGACCTTCCGGTCGCACCTCAGGATGAGGCCGGTCTCACGAAGACATTCCAGACGTGGCCTCGTGGGTGGTTCCACATTCCGTAGGACCCCGATTTCCCGGTCCCCTCTTGATAAGAACCCGATGCCCGGACACCTCTCCGAACTCCACCCTGTGAATGAAGTCAACACGAAGGGGCAGTTTTTCCGTGCATCGTTCGGAAAAACCCCAGGTTCCAAATACAGCTCGACAAGTGGCCTCTCTCCCCGGGGACATCTCGAGAGGCAAGCGGAGTTCCATGCCTCAACCCAAGACGAGGCCTGACTCTCCTGTCCCCAGTCTGCAGGGACCCTGCGATCGGAGTCTGAAATCAGAGGTACCCTGCGGTTCCTGCCTCAACTGGAGATGAGGCCCTCTTCCAATGCACCAAACCCAGTGGAGTCCCGAGAGGCCCCTCCCACCTCCAGTTTCCCTGGCTTCTCAGAGCCACCATGAGAAGCCCCCTGAGGTCACCTGCACAAGTCGAGGGAACCCAGGGTTTCCTGCCTCAACCCGAGAAAGACCTCGAGAGACCTTCTTCAACACGTCTCGAGGCCAGATTCCCCTACCATGGCTCGGGAGCAATGACGCGCTCCCCTCGCCACTCGCATGGAGACCCGACTTCCCTGGCGCCCCACGAGAGGCTCACTGACCTCGCCGTCGTACCTCGTGAGAAACCGCACACTGGGGCCGCCGCTCGAGAACAACCCCGAGATTCCCCCGTCATCGAGAGATGAGGGCCTTCGTCTCCTGCATGGCCTAGAGACCAATCTCGCGACCTCTCTCCAAACGCCTCAGGAGGCTTGACTCCCTTGAGTCCACCCAGTGAGCTCCAAGAGATACCCGTCGCGATTCGAGAGCAGAGCGGGGTTCTTTGCTTCCACTCGAGATGAATGCCTGTCTCCCCGGGTGCGTCTGGAATGCAACCCCGAGATCCCTGTCGCCCCTGGAGAGGAACATTGGCTTCTGGACACAAGCCTAGATGAGGTCTATTGGCCCTGCAGTCACTCGAGAGCAATCCCCAGCTTTCCTTCGCAACTCGAATGGAAGATTGGACTTGCCTGGGCCAACACAAGAGGCAGCCTGAATTCCCCGTCGTAACTCGAGAATCCCGCCGTAACTCGAGAAAAACCACGTGGCTCCCCCGTCATCGCAAGATGAAGCCCTTTCCCGCTACAGCGCCTCAGGAGAAGTCCCACGTTAGGAATTGGAGGTCGAAAGGGCACTTGGCACCCTTGATGCGACCCACAAAGTTCCCCGAAATCCCGGTCTCCCTCGAGAGGAACACTGAGGTTTTCCGGCACCCCCTCCTCTGAGCCCTTTCTCCCCTCCTGATCTGGACAGGAGGGTCGACTCCCCTGCTTTGTCTGGAAGGGGTTCCCGACCTTCCGGTCGCACCTCAGGATGAGGCCGGTCTCACGAAGACATTCCAGACGTGGCCTCGTGGGTGGTTCCACATTCCGTAGGACCCCGATTTCCCGGTCCCCTCTTGATAAGAACCCGATGCCCGGACACCTCTCCGAACTCCACCCTGTGAATGAAGTCAACACGAAGGGGCAGTTTTTCCGTGCATCGTTCGGAAAAACCCCAGGTTCCAAATACAGCTCGACAAGTGGCCTCTCTCCCCGGGGACATCTCGAGAGGCAAGCGGAGTTCCATGCCTCAACCCAAGACGAGGCCTGACTCTCCTGTCCCCAGTCTGCAGGGACCCTGCGATCGGAGTCTGAAATCAGAGGTACCCTGCGGTTCCTGCCTCAACTGGAGATGAGGCCCTCTTCCAATGCACCAAACCCAGTGGAGTCCCGAGAGGCCCCTCCCACCTCCAGTTTCCCTGGCTTCTCAGAGCCACCATGAGAAGCCCCCTGAGGTCACCTGCACAAGTCGAGGGAACCCAGGGTTTCCTGCCTCAACCCGAGAAAGACCTCGAGAGACCTTCTTCAACACGTCTCGAGGCCAGATTCCCCTACCATGGCTCGGGAGCAATGACGCGCTCCCCTCGCCACTCGCATGGAGACCCGACTTCCCTGGCGCCCCACGAGAGGCTCACTGACCTCGCCGTCGTACCTCGTGAGAAACCGCACACTGGGGCCGCCGCTCGAGAACAACCCCGAGATTCCCCCGTCATCGAGAGATGAGGGCCTTCGTCTCCTGCATGGCCTAGAGACCAATCTCGCGACCTCTCTCCAAACGCCTCAGGAGGCTTGACTCCCTTGAGTCCACCCAGTGAGCTCCAAGAGATACCCGTCGCGATTCGAGAGCAGAGCGGGGTTCTTTGCTTCCACTCGAGATGAATGCCTGTCTCCCCGGGTGCGTCTGGAATGCAACCCCGAGATCCCTGTCGCCCCTGGAGAGGAACATTGGCTTCTGGACACAAGCCTAGATGAGGTCTATTGGCCCTGCAGTCACTCGAGAGCAATCCCCAGCTTTCCTTCGCAACTCGAATGGAAGATTGGACTTGCCTGGGCCAACACAAGAGGCAGCCTGAATTCCCCGTCGTAACTCGAGAATCCCGCCGTAACTCGAGAAAAACCACGTGGCTCCCCCGTCATCGCAAGATGAAGCCCTTTCCCGCTACAGCGCCTCAGGAGAAGTCCCACGTTAGGAATTGGAGGTCGAAAGGGCACTTGGCACCCTTGATGCGACCCACAAAGTTCCCCGAAATCCCGGTCTCCCTCGAGAGGAACACTGAGGTTTTCCGGCACCCCTCCTCTGAGCCCTTTCTCCCCTCCTGATCTGGACAGGAGGGTCGACTCCCCTGCTTTGTCTGGAAGGGGTTCCCGACCTTCCGGTCGCACCTCAGGATGAGGCCGGTCTCACGAAGACATTCCAGACGTGGCCTCGTGGGTGGTTCCACATTCCGTAGGACCCCGATTTCCCGGTCCCCTCTTGATAAGAACCCGATGCCCGGACACCTCTCCGAACTCCACCCTGTGAATGAAGTCAACACGAAGGGGCAGTTTTTCCGTGCATCGTTCGGAAAAACCCCAGGTTCCAAATACAGCTCGACAAGTGGCCTCTCTCCCCGGGGACATCTCGAGAGGCAAGCGGAGTTCCATGCCTCAACCCAAGACGAGGCCTGACTCTCCTGTCCCCAGTCTGCAGGGACCCTGCGATCGGAGTCTGAAATCAGAGGTACCCTGCGGTTCCTGCCTCAACTGGAGATGAGGCCCTCTTCCAATGCACCAAACCCAGTGGAGTCCCGAGAGGCCCCTCCCACCTCCAGTTTCCCTGGCTTCTCAGAGCCACCATGAGAAGCCCCCTGAGGTCACCTGCACAAGTCGAGGGAACCCAGGGTTTCCTGCCTCAACCCGAGAAAGACCTCGAGAGACCTTCTTCAACACGTCTCGAGGCCAGATTCCCCTACCATGGCTCGGGAGCAATGACGCGCTCCCCTCGCCACTCGCATGGAGACCCGACTTCCCTGGCGCCCCACGAGAGGCTCACTGACCTCGCCGTCGTACCTCGTGAGAAACCGCACACTGGGGCCGCCGCTCGAGAACAACCCCGAGATTCCCCCGTCATCGAGAGATGAGGGCCTTCGTCTCCTGCATGGCCTAGAGACCAATCTCGCGACCTCTCTCCAAACGCCTCAGGAGGCTTGACTCCCTTGAGTCCACCCAGTGAGCTCCAAGAGATACCCGTCGCGATTCGAGAGCAGAGCGGGGTTCTTTGCTTCCACTCGAGATGAATGCCTGTCTCCCCGGGTGCGTCTGGAATGCAACCCCGAGATCCCTGTCGCCCCTGGAGAGGAACATTGGCTTCTGGACACAAGCCTAGATGAGGTCTATTGGCCCTGCAGTCACTCGAGAGCAATCCCCAGCTTTCCTTCGCAACTCGAATGGAAGATTGGACTTGCCTGGGCCAACACAAGAGGCAGCCTGAATTCCCCGTCGTAACTCGAGAATCCCGCCGTAACTCGAGAAAAACCACGTGGCTCCCCCGTCATCGCAAGATGAAGCCCTTTCCCGCTACAGCGCCTCAGGAGAAGTCCCACGTTAGGAATTGGAGGTCGAAAGGGCACTTGGCACCCTTGATGCGACCCACAAAGTTCCCCGAAATCCCGGTCTCCCTCGAGAGGAACACTGAGGTTTTCCGGCACCCCTCCTCTGAGCCCTTTCTCCCCTCCTGATCTGGACAGGAGGGTCGACTCCCCTGCTTTGTCTGGAAGGGGTTCCCGACCTTCCGGTCGCACCTCAGGATGAGGCCGGTCTCACGAAGACATTCCAGACGTGGCCTCGTGGGTGGTTCCACATTCCGTAGGACCCCGATTTCCCGGTCCCCTCTTGATAAGAACCCGATGCCCGGACACCTCTCCGAACTCCACCCTGTGAATGAAGTCAACACGAAGGGGCAGTTTTTCCGTGCATCGTTCGGAAAAACCCCAGGTTCCAAATACAGCTCGACAAGTGGCTCTCTCCCCGGGGACATCTCGAGAGGCAAGCGGAGTTCCATGCCTCAACCCAAGACGAGGCCTGACTCTCCTGTCCCCAGTCTGCAGGGACCCTGCGATCGGAGTCTGAAATCAGAGGTACCCTGCGGTTCCTGCCTCAACTGGAGATGAGGCCCTCTTCCAATGCACCAAACCCAGTGGAGTCCCGAGAGGCCCCTCCCACCTCCAGTTTCCCTGGCTTCTCAGAGCCACCATGAGAAGCCCCCTGAGGTCACCTGCACAAGTCGAGGGAAGCCAGGGTTTCCTGCCTCAACCCGGGAAAGACCTCGAGAGACCTTCTTCAACACGTCTCGAGGCCAGATTCCCCTACCATGGCTCGGGAGCAATGACGCGCTCCCCTCGCCACTCGCATGGAGACCCGACTTCCCTGGCGCCCCACGAGAGGCTCACTGACCTCGCCGTCGTACCTCGTGAGAAACCGCACACTGGGGCCGCCGCTCGAGAACAACCCCGAGATTCCCCCGTCATCGAGAGCTGAGGGCCTTCGTCTCCTGCATGGCCTAGAGACCAATCTCGCGACCTCTCTCCAAACGCCTCAGGAGGCTTGACTCCCTTGAGTCCACCCAGTGAGCTCCAAGAGATACCCGTCGCGACTCGAGAGCAG
Source organism: Bos javanicus (assembly GCF_032452875.1). NCBI lineage: Eukaryota > Metazoa > Chordata > Mammalia > Artiodactyla > Bovidae > Bos > Bos javanicus. The sequence continues at coordinate 112,058 of NW_026894378.1, read as the reverse complement.
AGCGGGGTTCTTTGCTTCCACTCGAGATGAATGCCTGTCTCCCCGGGTGCGTCTGGAATGCAACCCCGAGATCCCTGTCGCCCCTGGAGAGGAACATTGGCTTCTGGACACAAGCCTAGATGAGGTCTATTGGCCCTGCAGTCACTCGAGAGCAATCCCCAGCTTTCCTTCGCAACTCGAATGGAAGATTGGACTTGCCTGGGCCAACACAAGAGGCAGCCTGAATTCCCCGTCGTAACTCGAGAATCCCGCCGTAACTCGAGAAAAACCACGTGGCTCCCCCGTCATCGCAAGATGAAGCCCTTTCCCGCTACAGCGCCTCAGGAGAAGTCCCACGTTAGGAATTGGAGGTCGAAAGGGCACTTGGCACCCTTGATGCGACCCACAAAGTTCCCCGAAATCCCGGTCTCCCTCGAGAGGAACACTGAGGTTTTCCGGCACCCCTCCTCTGAGCCCTTTCTCCCCTCCTGATCTGGACAGGAGGGTCGACTCCCCTGCTTTGTCTGGAAGGGGTTCCCGACCTTCCGGTCGCACCTCAGGATGAGGCCGGTCTCACGAAGACATTCCAGACGTGGCCTCGTGGGTGGTTCCACATTCCGTAGGACCCCGATTTCCCGGTCCCCTCTTGATAAGAACCCGATGCCCGGACACCTCTCCGAACTCCACCCTGTGAATGAAGTCAACACGAAGGGGCAGTTTTTCCGTGCATCGTTCGGAAAAACCCCAGGTTCCAAATACAGCTCGACAAGTGGCCTCTCTCCCCGGGGACATCTCGAGAGGCAAGCGGAGTTCCATGCCTCAACCCAAGACGAGGCCTGACTCTCCTGTCCCCAGTCTGCAGGGACCCTGCGATCGGAGTCTGAAATCAGAGGTACCCTGCGGTTCCTGCCTCAACTGGAGATGAGGCCCTCTTCCAATGCACCAAACCCAGTGGAGTCCCGAGAGGCCCCTCCCACCTCCAGTTTCCCTGGCTTCTCAGAGCCACCATGAGAAGCCCCCTGAGGTCACCTGCACAAGTCGAGGGAAGCCAGGGTTTCCTGCCTCAACCCGAGAAAGACCTCGAGAGACCTTCTTCAACACGTCTCGAGGCCAGATTCCCCTACCATGGCTCGGGAGCAATGACGCGCTCCCCCTCGCCACTCGCATGGAGACCCGACTTCCCTGGCGCCCCACGAGAGGCTCACTGACCTCGCCGTCGTACCTCGTGAGAAACCGCACACTGGGGCCGCCGCTCGAGAACAACCCCGAGATTCCCCCGTCATCGAGAGATGAGGGCCTTCGTCTCCTGCATGGCCTCGAGACCAATCTCGCGACCTCTCTCCAAACGCCTCAGGAGGCTTGACTCCCTTGAGTCCACCCAGTGAGCTCCAAGAGATACCCGTCGCGACTCGAGAGCAGAGCGGGGTTCTTTGCTTCCACTCGAGATGAATGCCTGTCTCCCCGGGTGCGTCTGGAATGCAACCCCGAGATCCCTGTCGCCCCTGGAGAGGAACATTGGCTTCTGGACACAAGCCTAGATGAGGTCTATTGGCCCTGCAGTCACTCGAGAGCAATCCCCAGCTTTCCTTCGCAACTCGAATGGAAGATTGGACTTGCCTGGGCCAACACAAGAGGCAGCCTGAATTCCCCGTCGTAACTCGAGAATCCCGCCGTAACTCGAGAAAAACCACGTGGCTCCCCCGTCATCGCAAGATGAAGCCCTTTCCCGCTACAGCGCCTCAGGAGAAGTCCCACGTTAGGAATTGGAGGTCGAAAGGGCACTTGGCAGCCTTGATGCGACCCACAAAGTTCCCCGAAATCCCGGTCTCCCTCGAGAGGAACACTGAGGTTTTCCGGCACCCCTCCTCTGAGCCCTTTCTCCCCTCCTGATCTGGACAGGAGGGTCGACTCCCCTGCTTTGTCTGGAAGGGGTTCCCGACCTTCCGGTCGCACCTCAGGATGAGGCCGGTCTCACGAAGACATTCCAGACGTGGCCTCGTGGGTGGTTCCACATTCCGTAGGACCCCGATTTCCCGGTCCCCTCTTGATAAGAACCCGATGCCCGGACACCTCTCCGAACTCCACCCTGTGAATGAAGTCAACACGAAGGGGCAGTTTTTCCGTGCATCGTTCGGAAAAACCCCAGGTTCCAAATACAGCTCGACAAGTGGCCTCTCTCCCCGGGGACATCTCGAGAGGCAAGCGGAGTTCCATGCCTCAACCCAAGACGAGGCCTGACTCTCCTGTCCCCAGTCTGCAGGGACCCTGCGATCGGAGTCTGAAATCAGAGGTACCCTGCGGTTCCTGCCTCAACTGGAGATGAGGCCCTCTTCCAATGCACCAAACCCAGTGGAGTCCCGAGAGGCCCCTCCCACCTCCAGTTTCCCTGGCTTCTCAGAGCCACCATGAGAAGCCCCCTGAGGTCACCTGCACAAGTCGAGGGAAGCCAGGGTTTCCTGCCTCAACCCGAGAAAGACCTCGAGAGACCTTCTTCAACACGTCTCGAGGCCAGATTCCCCTACCATGGCTCGGGAGCAATGACGCGCTCCCCCTCGCCACTCGCATGGAGACCCGACTTCCCTGGCGCCCCACGAGAGGCTCACTGACCTCGCCGTCGTACCTCGTGAGAAACCGCACACTGGGGCCGCCGCTCGAGAACAACCCCGAGATTCCCCCGTCATCGAGAGATGAGGGCCTTCGTCTCCTGCATGGCCTAGAGACCAATCTCGCGACCTCTCTCCAAACACCTCAGGAGGCTTGACTCCCTTGAGTCCACCCAGTGAGCTCCAAGAGATACCCGTCGCGATTCGAGAGCAGAGCGGGGTTCTTTGCTTCCACTCGAGATGAATGCCTGTCTCCCCGGGTGCGTCTGGAATGCAACCCCGAGATCCCTGTCGCCCCTGGAGAGGAACATTGGCTTCTGGACACAAGCCTAGATGAGGTCTATTGGCCCTGCAGTCACTCGAGAGCAATCCCCAGCTTTCCTTCGCCACTCGAATGGAAGATTCGACTTGCCTGGGCCAACACAAGAGGCAGCCTGAATTCCCCGTCGTAACTCGAGAATCCCGCCGTAACTCGAGAAAAACCACGTGGCTCCCCCGTCATCGCAAGATGAAGCCCTTTCCCGCTACAGCGCCTCAGGAGAAGTCCCACGTTAGGAATTGGAGGTCGAAAGGGCACTTGGCACCCTTGATGCCACCCACAAAGTTCCCCGAAATCCCGGTCTCCCTCGAGAGGAACACTGAGGTTTTCCGGCACCCCTCCTCTGAGCCCTTTCTCCCCTCCTGATCTGGACAGGAGGGTCGACTCCCCTGCTTTGTCTGGAAGGGGTTCCCGACCTTCCGGTCGCACCTCAGGATGAGGCCGGTCTCACGAAGACATTCCAGACGTGGCTTCGTGGGTGGTTCCACATTCCGTAGGACCCCGATTTCCCGGTCCCCTCTTGGTAAGAACCCGATGCCCGGACACCTCTCCGAACTCCACCCTGTGAATGAAGTCAACACGAAGGGGCAGTTTTTCCGTGCATCGTTCGGAAAAACCCCAGGTTCCAAATACAGCTCGACAAGCGGCCTCTCTCCCCGGGGACATCTCGAGAGGCAAGCGGAGTTCCATGCCTCAACCCAAGACGAGGCCTGACTCTCCTGTCCCCAGTCTGCAGGGACCCTGCGATCGGAGTCTGAAATCAGAGGTACCCTGCGGTTCCTGCCTCAACTGGAGATGAGGCCCTCTTCCAATGCACCAAACCCAGTGGAGTCCCGAGAGGCCCCTCCCACCTCCAGTTTCCCTGGCTTCTCAGAGCCACCATGAGAAGCCCCCTGAGGTCACCTGCACAAGTCGAGGGAACCCAGGGTTTCCTGCCTCAACCCGGGAAAGACCTCGAGAGACCTTCTTCAACACGTCTCGAGGCCAGATTCCCCTACCATGGCTCGGGAGCAATGACGCGCTCCCCTCGCCACTCGCATGGAGACCCGACTTCCCTGGCGCCCCACGAGAGGCTCACTGACCTCGCCGTCGTACCTCGTGAGAAACCGCACACTGGGGCCGCCGCTCGAGAACAACCCCGAGATTCCCCCGTCATCGAGAGATGAGGGCCTTCGTCTCCTGCATGGCCTAGAGGCCAATCTCGCGACCTCTCTCCAAACGCCTCAGGAGGCTTGACTCCCTTGAGTCCACCCAGTGAGCTCCAAGAGATACCCGTCGCGATTCGAGAGCAGAGCGGGGTTCTTTGCTTCCACTCGAGATGAATGCCTGTCTCCCCGGGTGCGTCTGGAATGCAACCCCGAGATCCCTGTCGCCCCTGGAGAGGAACATTGGCTTCTGGACACAAGCCTAGATGAGGTCTATTGGCCCTGCAGTCACTCGAGAGCAATCCCCAGCTTTCCTTCGCAACTCGAATGGAAGATTGGACTTGCCTGGGCCAACACAAGAGGCAGCCTGAATTCCCCGTCGTAACTCGAGAATCCCGCCGTAACTCGAGAAAAACCACGTGGCTCCCCCGTCATCGCAAGATGAAGCCCTTTCCCGCTACAGCGCCTCAGGAGAAGTCCCACGTTAGGAATTGGAGGTCGAAAGGGCACTTGGCACCCTTGATGCGACCCACAAAGTTCCCCGAAATCCCGGTCTCCCTCGAGAGGAACACTGAGGTTTTCCGGCACCCCTCCTCTGAGCCCTTTCTCCCCTCCTGATCTGGACAGGAGGGTCGACTCCCCTGCTTTGTCTGGAAGGGGTTCCCGACCTTCCGGTCGCACCTCAGGATGAGGCCGGTCTCACGAAGACATTCCAGACGTGGCCTCGTGGGTGGTTCCACATTCCGTAGGACCCCGATTTCCCGGTCCCCTCTTGATAAGAACCCGATGCCCGGACACCTCTCCGAACTCCACCCTGTGAATGAAGTCAACACGAAGGGGCAGTTTTTCCGTGCATCGTTCGGAAAAACCCCAGGTTCCAAATACAGCTCGACAAGCGGCCTCTCTCCCCGGGGACATCTCGAGAGGCAAGCGGAGTTCCATGCCTCAACCCAAGACGAGGCCTGACTCTCCTGTCCCCAGTCTGCAGGGACCCTGCGATCGGAGTCTGAAATCAGAGGTACCCTGCGGTTCCTGCCTCAACTGGAGATGAGGCCCTCTTCCAATGCACCAAACCCAGTGGAGTCCCGAGAGGCCCCTCCCACCTCCAGTTTCCCTGGCTTCTCAGAGCCACCATGAGAAGCCCCCTGAGGTCACCTGCACAAGTCGAGGGAACCCAGGGTTTCCTGCCTCAACCCGAGAAAGACCTCGAGAGACCTTCTTCAACACGTCTCGAGGCCAGATTCCCCTACCATGGCTCGGGAGCAATGACGCGCTCCCCTCGCCACTCGCATGGAGACCCGACTTCCCTGGCGCCCCACGAGAGGCTCACTGACCTCGCCGTCGTACCTCGTGAGAAACCGCACACTGGGGCCGCCGCTCGAGAACAACCCCGAGATTCCCCCGTCATCGAGAGATGAGGGCCTTCGTCTCCTGCATGGCCTAGAGACCAATCTCGCGACCTCTCTCCAAACGCCTCAGGAGGCTTGACTCCCTTGAGTCCACCCAGTGAGCTCCAAGAGATACCCGTCGCGATTCGAGAGCAGAGCGGGGTTCTTTGCTTCCACTCGAGATGAATGCCTGTCTCCCCGGGTGCGTCTGGAATGCAACCCCGAGATCCCTGTCGCCCCTGGAGAGGAACATTGGCTTCTGGACACAAGCCTAGATGAGGTCTATTGGCCCTGCAGTCACTCGAGAGCAATCCCCAGCTTTCCTTCGCAACTCGAATGGAAGATTGGACTTGCCTGGGCCAACACAAGAGGCAGCCTGAATTCCCCGTCGTAACTCGAGAATCCCGCCGTAACTCGAGAAAAACCACGTGGCTCCCCCGTCATCGCAAGATGAAGCCCTTTCCCGCTACAGCGCCTCAGGAGAAGTCCCACGTTAGGAATTGGAGGTCGAAAGGGCACTTGGCACCCTTGATGCGACCCACAAAGTTCCCCGAAATCCCGGTCTCCCTCGAGAGGAACACTGAGGTTTTCCGGCACCCCTCCTCTGAGCCCTTTCTCCCCTCCTGATCTGGACAGGAGGGTCGACTCCCCTGCTTTGTCTGGAAGGGGTTCCCGACCTTCCGGTCGCACCTCAGGATGAGGCCGGTCTCACGAAGACATTCCAGACGTGGCCTCGTGGGTGCTTCCACATTCCGTAGGACCCCGATTTCCCGGTCCCCTCTTGATAAGAACCCGATGCCCGGACACCTCTCCGAACTCCACCCTGTGAATGAAGTCAACACGAAGGGGCAGTTTTTCCGTGCATCGTTCGGAAAAACCCCAGGTTCCAAATACAGCTCGACAAGCGGCCTCTCTCCCCGGGGACATCTCGAGAGGCAAGCGGAGTTCCATGCCTCAACCCAAGACGAGGCCTGACTCTCCTGTCCCCAGTCTGCAGGGACCCTGCGATCGGAGTCTGAAATCAGAGGTACCCTGCGGTTCCTGCCTCAACTGGAGATGAGGCCCTCTTCCAATGCACCAAACCCAGTGGAGTCCCGAGAGGCCCCTCCCACCTCCAGTTTCCCTGGCTTCTCAGAGCCACCATGAGAAGCCCCCTGAGGTCACCTGCACAAGTCGAGGGAACCCAGGGTTTCCTGCCTCAACCCGAGAAAGACCTCGAGAGACCTTCTTCAACACGTCTCGAGGCCAGATTCCCCTACCATGGCTCGGGAGCAATGACGCGCTCCCCTCGCCACTCGCATGGAGACCCGACTTCCCTGGCGCCCCACGAGAGGCTCACTGACCTCGCCGTCGTACCTCGTGAGAAACCGCACACTGGGGCCGCCGCTCGAGAACAACCCCGAGATTCCCCCGTCATCGAGAGATGAGGGCCTTCGTCTCCTGCATGGCCTAGAGACCAATCTCGCGACCTCTCTCCAAACGCCTCAGGAGGCTTGACTCCCTTGAGTCCACCCAGTGAGCTCCAAGAGATACCCGTCGCGATTCGAGAGCAGAGCGGGGTTCTTTGCTTCCACTCGAGATGAATGCCTGTCTCCCCGGGTGCGTCTGGAATGCAACCCCGAGATCCCTGTCGCCCCTGGAGAGGAACATTGGCTTCTGGACACAAGCCTAGATGAGGTCTATTGGCCCTGCAGTCACTCGAGAGCAATCCCCAGCTTTCCTTCGCAACTCGAATGGAAGATTGGACTTGCCTGGGCCAACACAAGAGGCAGCCTGAATTCCCCGTCGTAACTCGAGAATCCCGCCGTAACTCGAGAAAAACCACGTGGCTCCCCCGTCATCGCAAGATGAAGCCCTTTCCCGCTACAGCGCCTCAGGAGAAGTCCCACGTTAGGAATTGGAGGTCGAAAGGGCACTTGGCACCCTTGATGCGACCCACAAAGTTCCCCGAAATCCCGGTCTCCCTCGAGAGGAACACTGAGGTTTTCCGGCACCCCTCCTCTGAGCCCTTTCTCCCCTCCTGATCTGGACAAGAGGGTCGACTCCCCTGCTTTGTCTGGAAGGGGTTCCCGACCTTCCGGTCGCACCTCAGGATGAGGCCGGTCTCACGAAGACATTCCAGACGTGGCCTCGTGGGTGGTTCCACATTCCGTAGGACCCCGATTTCCCGGTCCCCTCTTGATAAGAACCCGATGCCCGGACACCTCTCCGAACTCCACCCTGTGAATGAAGTCAACACGAAGGGGCAGTGTTTCCGTGCATCGTTCGGAAAAAAACCCCAGGTTCCAAATGCAGCTCGACAAGCGGCCTCTCTCCCCGGGGACATCTCGAGAGGCAAGCGGAGTTCCATGCCTCAACCCAAGACGAGGCCTGACTCTCCTGTCCCCAGTCTGCAGGGACCCTGCGATCGGAGTCTGAAATCAGAGGTACCCTGCGGTTCCTGCCTCAACTGGAGATGAGGCCCTCTTCCAATGCACCAAGCCCAGTGGAGTCCCGAGAGGCCCCTCCCACCTCCAGTTTCCCGGGCTTCTCAGAGCCACCATGAGAAGCCCCCTGAGGTCACCTGCACAAGTCGAGGGAACCCAGGGTTTCCTGCCTCAACCCGAGAAAGACCTCGAGAGACCTTCTTCAACACGTCTCGAGGCCAGATTCCCCTACCATGGCTCAGGAGCAATGACGCGCTCCCCTCGCCACTCGCATGGAGACCCGACTTCCCTGGCGCCCCACGAGAGGCTCACTGACCTCGCCGTCGTACCTCGTGAGAAACCGCACACTGGGGCCGCCGCTCGAGAACAACCCCGAGATTCCCCCGTCATCGAGAGATGAGGGCCTTCGTCTCCTGCATGGCCTAGAGACCAATCTCGCGACCTCTCTCCAAACGCCTCAGGAGGCTTGACTCCCTTGAGTCCACCCAGTGAGCTCCAAGAGATACCCGTCGCGATTCGAGAGCAGAGCGGGGTTCTTTGCTTCCACTCGAGATGAATGCCTGTCTCCCCGGGTGCGTCTGGAATGCAACCCCGAGATCCCTGTCGCCCCTGGAGAGGAACATTGGCTTCTGGACACAAGCCTAGATGAGGTCTATTGGCCCTGCAGTCACTCGAGAGCAATCCCCAGCTTTCCTTCGCAACTCGAATGGAAGATTGGACTTGCCTGGGCCAACACAAGAGGCAGCCTGAATTCCCCGTCGTAACTCGAGAATCCCGCCGTAACTCGAGAAAAACCACGTGGCTCCCCCGTCATCGCAAGATGAAGCCCTTTCCCGCTACAGCGCCTCAGGAGAAGTCCCACGTTAGGAATTGGAGGTCGAAAGGGCACTTGGCACCCTTGATGCGACCCACAAAGTTCCCCGAAATCCCGGTCTCCCTCGAGAGGAACACTGAGGTTTTCCGGCACCCCTCCTCTGAGCCCTTTCTCCCCTCCTGATCTGGACAGGAGGGTCGACTCCCCTGCTTTGTCTGGAAGGGGTTCCCGACCTTCCGGTCGCACCTCAGGATGAGGCCGGTCTCACGAAGACATTCCAGACGTGGCCTCGTGGGTGGTTCCACATTCCGTAGGACCCCGATTTCCCGGTCCCCTCTTGATAAGAACCCGATGCCCGGACACCTCTCCGAACTCCACCCTGTGAATGAAGTCAACACGAAGGGGCAGTTTTTCCGTGCATCGTTCGGAAAAACCCCAGGTTCCAAATACAGCTCGACAAGCGGCCTCTCTCCCCGGGGACATCTCGAGAGGCAAGCGGAGTTCCATGCCTCAACCCAAGACGAGGCCTGACTCTCCTGTCCCCAGTCTGCAGGGACCCTGCGATCGGAGTCTGAAATCAGAGGTACCCTGCGGTTCCTGCCTCAACTGGAGATGAGGCCCTCTTCCAATGCACCAAACCCAGTGGAGTCCCGAGAGGCCCCTCCCACCTCCAGTTTCCCTGGCTTCTCAGAGCCACCATGAGAAGCCCCCTGAGGTCACCTGCACAAGTCGAGGGAACCCAGGGTTTCCTGCCTCAACCCGAGAAAGACCTCGAGAGACCTTCTTCAACACGTCTCGAGGCCAGATTCCCCTACCATGGCTCGGGAGCAATGACGCGCTCCCCTCGCCACTCGCATGGAGACCCGACTTCCCTGGCGCCCCACGAGAGGCTCACTGACCTCGCCGTCGTACCTCGTGAGAAACCGCACACTGGGGCCGCCGCTCGAGAACAACCCCGAGATTCCCCCGTCATCGAGAGATGAGGGCCTTCGTCTCCTGCATGGCCTAGAGACCAATCTCGCGACCTCTCTCCAAACGCCTCAGGAGGCTTGACTCCCTTGAGTCCACCCAGTGAGCTCCAAGAGATACCCGTCGCGATTCGAGAGCAGAGCGGGGTTCTTTGCTTCCACTCGAGATGAATGCCTGTCTCCCCGGGTGCGTCTGGAATGCAACCCCGAGATCCCTGTCGCCCCTGGAGAGGAACATTGGCTTCTGGACACAAGCCTAGATGAGGTCTATTGGCCCTGCAGTCACTCGAGAGCAATCCCCAGCTTTCCTTCGCAACTCGAATGGAAGATTGGACTTGCCTGGGCCAACACAAGAGGCAGCCTGAATTCCCCGTCGTAACTCGAGAATCCCGCCGTAACTCGAGAAAAACCACGTGGCTCCCCCGTCATCGCAAGATGAAGCCCTTTCCCGCTACAGCGCCTCAGGAGAAGTCCCACGTTAGGAATTGGAGGTCGAAAGGGCACTTGGCACCCTTGATGCGACCCACAAAGTTCCCCGAAATCCCGGTCTCCCTCGAGAGGAACACTGAGGTTTTCCGGCACCCCTCCTCTGAGCCCTTTCTCCCCTCCTGATCTGGACAGGAGGGTCGACTCCCCTGCTTTGTCTGGAAGGGGTTCCCGACCTTCCGGTCGCACCTCAGGATGAGGCCGGTCTCACGAAGACATTCCAGACGTGGCCTCGTGGGTGGTTCCACATTCCGTAGGACCCCGATTTCCCGGTCCCCTCTTGATAAGAACCCGATGCCCGGACACCTCTCCGAACTCCACCCTGTGAATGAAGTCAACACGAAGGGGCAGTTTTTCCGTGCATCGTTCGGAAAAACCCCAGGTTCCAAATACAGCTCGACAAGTGGCCTCTCTCCCCGGGGACATCTCGAGAGGCAAGCGGAGTTCCATGCCTCAACCCAAGACGAGGCCTGACTCTCCTGTCCCCAGTCTGCAGGGACCCTGCGATCGGAGTCTGAAATCAGAGGTACCCTGCGGTTCCTGCCTCAACTGGAGATGAGGCCCTCTTCCAATGCACCAAACCCAGTGGAGTCCCGAGAGGCCCCTCCCACCTCCAGTTTCCCTGGCTTCTCAGAGCCACCATGAGAAGCCCCCTGAGGTCACCTGCACAAGTCGAGGGAACCCAGGGTTTCCTGCCTCAACCCGAGAAAGACCTCGAGAGACCTTCTTCAACACGTCTCGAGGCCAGATTCCCCTACCATGGCTCGGGAGCAATGACGCGCTCCCCTCGCCACTCGCATGGAGACCCGACTTCCCTGGCGCCCCACGAGAGGCTCACTGACCTCGCCGTCGTACCTCGTGAGAAACCGCACACTGGGGCCGCCGCTCGAGAACAACCCCGAGATTCCCCCGTCATCGAGAGATGAGGGCCTTCGTCTCCTGCATGGCCTAGAGACCAATCTCGCGACCTCTCTCCAAACGCCTCAGGAGGCTTGACTCCCTTGAGTCCACCCAGTGAGCTCCAAGAGATACCCGTCGCGATTCGAGAGCAGAGCGGGGTTCTTTGCTTCCACTCGAGATGAATGCCTGTCTCCCCGGGTGCGTCTGGAATGCAACCCCGAGATCCCTGTCGCCCCTGGAGAGGAACATTGGCTTCTGGACACAAGCCTAGATGAGGTCTATTGGCCCTGCAGTCACTCGAGAGCAATCCCCAGCTTTCCTTCGCAACTCGAATGGAAGATTGGACTTGCCTGGGCCAACACAAGAGGCAGCCTGAATTCCCCGTCGTAACTCGAGAATCCCGCCGTAACTCGAGAAAAACCACGTGGCTCCCCCGTCATCGCAAGATGAAGCCCTTTCCCGCTACAGCGCCTCAGGAGAAGTCCCACGTTAGGAATTGGAGGTCGAAAGGGCACTTGGCACCCTTGATGCGACCCACAAAGTTCCCCGAAATCCCGGTCTCCCTCGAGAGGAACACTGAGGTTTTCCGGCACCCCTCCTCTGAGCCCTTTCTCCCCTCCTGATCTGGACAGGAGGGTCGACTCCCCTGCTTTGTCTGGAAGGGGTTCCCGACCTTCCGGTCGCACCTCAGGATGAGGCCGGTCTCACGAAGACATTCCAGACGTGGCCTCGTGGGTGGTTCCACATTCCGTAGGACCCCGATTTCCCGGTCCCCTCTTGATAAGAACCCGATGCCCGGACACCTCTCCGAACTCCACCCTGTGAATGAAGTCAACACGAAGGGGCAGTTTTTCCGTGCATCGTTCGGAAAAACCCCAGGTTCCAAATACAGCTCGACAAGTGGCCTCTCTCCCCGGGGACATCTCGAGAGGCAAGCGGAGTTCCATGCCTCAACCCAAGACGAGGCCTGACTCTCCTGTCCCCAGTCTGCAGGGACCCTGCGATCGGAGTCTGAAATCAGAGGTACCCTGCGGTTCCTGCCTCAACTGGAGATGAGGCCCTCTTCCAATGCACCAAACCCAGTGGAGTCCCGAGAGGCCCCTCCCACCTCCAGTTTCCCTGGCTTCTCAGAGCCACCATGAGAAGCCCCCTGAGGTCACCTGCACAAGTCGAGGGAACCCAGGGTTTCCTGCCTCAACCCGAGAAAGACCTCGAGAGACCTTCTTCAACACGTCTCGAGGCCAGATTCCCCTACCATGGCTCGGGAGCAATGACGCGCTCCCCTCGCCACTCGCATGGAGACCCGACTTCCCTGGCGCCCCACGAGAGGCTCACTGACCTCGCCGTCGTACCTCGTGAGAAACCGCACACTGGGGCCGCCGCTCGAGAACAACCCCGAGATTCCCCCGTCATCGAGAGATGAGGGCCTTCGTCTCCTGCATGGCCTAGAGACCAATCTCGCGACCTCTCTCCAAACGCCTCAGGAGGCTTGACTCCCTTGAGTCCACCCAGTGAGCTCCAAGAGATACCCGTCGCGATTCGAGAGCAGAGCGGGGTTCTTTGCTTCCACTCGAGATGAATGCCTGTCTCCCCGGGTGCGTCTGGAATGCAACCCCGAGATCCCTGTCGCCCCTGGAGAGGAACATTGGCTTCTGGACACAAGCCTAGATGAGGTCTATTGGCCCTGCAGTCACTCGAGAGCAATCCCCAGCTTTCCTTCGCAACTCGAATGGAAGATTGGACTTGCCTGGGCCAACACAAGAGGCAGCCTGAATTCCCCGTCGTAACTCGAGAATCCCGCCGTAACTCGAGAAAAACCACGTGGCTCCCCCGTCATCGCAAGATGAAGCCCTTTCCCGCTACAGCGCCTCAGGAGAAGTCCCACGTTAGGAATTGGAGGTCGAAAGGGCACTTGGCACCCTTGATGCGACCCACAAAGTTCCCCGAAATCCCGGTCTCCCTCGAGAGGAACACTGAGGTTTTCCGGCACCCCTCCTCTGAGCCCTTTCTCCCCTCCTGATCTGGACAGGAGGGTCGACTCCCCTGCTTTGTCTGGAAGGGGTTCCCGACCTTCCGGTCGCACCTCAGGATGAGGCCGGTCTCACGAAGACATTCCAGACGTGGCCTCGTGGGTGGTTCCACATTCCGTAGGACCCCGATTTCCCGGTCCCCTCTTGATAAGAACCCGATGCCCGGACACCTCTCCGAACTCCACCCTGTGAATGAAGTCAACACGAAGGGGCAGTTTTTCCGTGCATCGTTCGGAAAAACCCCAGGTTCCAAATACAGCTCGACAAGTGGCCTCTCTCCCCGGGGACATCTCGAGAGGCAAGCGGAGTTCCATGCCTCAACCCAAGACGAGGCCTGACTCTCCTGTCCCCAGTCTGCAGGGACCCTGCGATCGGAGTCTGAAATCAGAGGTACCCTGCGGTTCCTGCCTCAACTGGAGATGAGGCCCTCTTCCAATGCACCAAACCCAGTGGAGTCCCGAGAGGCCCCTCCCACCTCCAGTTTCCCTGGCTTCTCAGAGCCACCATGAGAAGCCCCCTGAGGTCACCTGCACAAGTCGAGGGAACCCAGGGTTTCCTGCCTCAACCCGAGAAAGACCTCGAGAGACCTTCTTCAACACGTCTCGAGGCCAGATTCCCCTACCATGGCTCGGGAGCAATGACGCGCTCCCCTCGCCACTCGCATGGAGACCCGACTTCCCTGGCGCCCCACGAGAGGCTCACTGACCTCGCCGTCGTACCTCGTGAGAAACCGCACACTGGGGCCGCCGCTCGAGAACAACCCCGAGATTCCCCCGTCATCGAGAGATGAGGGCCTTCGTCTCCTGCATGGCCTAGAGACCAATCTCGCGACCTCTCTCCAAACGCCTCAGGAGGCTTGACTCCCTTGAGTCCACCCAGTGAGCTCCAAGAGATACCCGTCGCGACTCGAGAGCAGAGCGGGGTTCTTTGCTTCCACTCGAGATGAATGCCTGTCTCCCCGGGTGCGTCTGGAATGCAACCCCGAGATCCCTGTCGCCCCTGGAGAGGAACATTGGCTTCTGGACACAAGCCTAGATGAGGTCTATTGGCCCTGCAGTCACTCGAGAGCAATCCCCAGCTTTCCTTCGCAACTCGAATGGAAGATTGGACTTGCCTGGGCCAACACAAGAGGCAGCCTGAATTCCCCGTCGTAACTCGAGAATCCCGCCGTAACTCGAGAAAAACCACGTGGCTCCCCCGTCATCGCAAGATGAAGCCCTTTCCCGCTACAGCGCCTCAGGAGAAGTCCCACGTTAGGAATTGGAGGTCGAAAGGGCACTTGGCACCCTTGATGCGACCCACAAAGTTCCCCGAAATCCCGGTCTCCCTCGAGAGGAACACTGAGGTTTTCCGGCACCCCCTCCTCTGAGCCCTTTCTCCCCTCCTGATCTGGACAGGAGGGTCGACTCCCCTGCTTTGTCTGGAAGGGGTTCCCGACCTTCCGGTCGCACCTCAGGATGAGGCCGGTCTCACGAAGACATTCCAGACGTGGCCTCGTGGGTGGTTCCACATTCCGTAGGACCCCGATTTCCCGGTCCCCTCTTGATAAGAACCCGATGCCCGGACACCTCTCCGAACTCCACCCTGTGAATGAAGTCAACACGAAGGGGCAGTTTTTCCGTGCATCGTTCGGAAAAACCCCAGGTTCCAAATACAGCTCGACAAGTGGCCTCTCTCCCCGGGGACATCTCGAGAGGCAAGCGGAGTTCCATGCCTCAACCCAAGACGAGGCCTGACTCTCCTGTCCCCAGTCTGCAGGGACCCTGCGATCGGAGTCTGAAATCAGAGGTACCCTGCGGTTCCTGCCTCAACTGGAGATGAGGCCCTCTTCCAATGCACCAAACCCAGTGGAGTCCCGAGAGGCCCCTCCCACCTCCAGTTTCCCTGGCTTCTCAGAGCCACCATGAGAAGCCCCCTGAGGTCACCTGCACAAGTCGAGGGAACCCAGGGTTTCCTGCCTCAACCCGAGAAAGACCTCGAGAGACCTTCTTCAACACGTCTCGAGGCCAGATTCCCCTACCATGGCTCGGGAGCAATGACGCGCTCCCCTCGCCACTCGCATGGAGACCCGACTTCCCTGGCGCCCCACGAGAGGCTCACTGACCTCGCCGTCGTACCTCGTGAGAAACCGCACACTGGGGCCGCCGCTCGAGAACAACCCCGAGATTCCCCCGTCATCGAGAGATGAGGGCCTTCGTCTCCTGCATGGCCTAGAGACCAATCTCGCCACCTCTCTCCAAACGCCTCAGGAGGCTTGACTCCCTTGAGTCCACCCAGGGAGCTCCAAGAGATACCCGTCGCGATTCGAGAGCAGAGCGGGGTTCTTTGCTTCCACTCGAGATGAATGCCTGTCTCCCCGGGTGCGTCTGGAATGCAACCCCGAGATCCCTGTCGCCCCTGGAGAGGAACATTGGCTTCTGGACACAAGCCTAGATGAGGTCTATTGGCCCTGCAGTCACTCGAGAGCAATCCCCAGCTTTCCTTCGCAACTCGAATGGAAGATTGGACTTGCCTGGGCCAACACAAGAGGCATCCTGAATTCCCCGTCGTAACTCGAGAATCCCGCCGTAACTCGAGAAAAACCACGTGGCTCCCCCGTCATCGCAAGATGAAGCCCTTTCCCGCTACAGCGTCTCAGGAGAAGTCCCACGTTAGGAATTGGAGGTCGAAAGGGCACTTGGCACCCTTGATGCGACCCACAAAGTTCCCCGAAATCCCGGTCTCCCTCGAGAGGAACACTGAGGTTTTCCGGCACCCCCTCCTCTGAGCCCTTTCTCCCCTCCTGATCTGGACAGGAGGGTCGACTCCCCTGCTTTGTCTGGAAGGGGTTCCCGACCTTCCGGTCGCACCTCAGGATGAGGCCGGTCTCACGAAGACATTCCAGACGTGGCCTCGTGGGTGGTTCCACATTCCGTAGCACCCCGATTTCCCGGTCCCCTCTTGATAAGAACCCGATGCCCGGACACCTCTCCGAACTCCACCCTGTGAATGAAGTCAACACGAAGGGGCAGTTTTTCCGTGCATCGTTCGGAAAAACCCCAGGTTCCAAATACAGCTCGACAAGTGGCCTCTCTCCCCGGGGACATCTCGAGAGGCAAGCGGAGTTCCATGCCTCAACCCAAGACGAGGCCTGACTCTCCTGTCCCCAGTCTGCAGGGACCCTGCGATCGGAGTCTGAAATCAGAGGTACCCTGCGGTTCCTGCCTCAACTGGAGATGAGGCCCTCTTCCAATGCACCAAACCCCGTGGAGTCCCGAGAGGCCCCTCCCACCTCCAGTTTCCCTGGCTTCTCAGAGCCACCATGAGAAGCCCCCTGAGGTCACCTGCACAAGTCGAGGGAACCCAGGGTTTCCTGCCTCAACCCGAGAAAGACCTCGAGAGACCTTCTTCAACACGTCTCGAGGCCAGATTCCCCTACCATGGCTCGGGAGCAATGACGCGCTCCCCTCGCCACTCGCATGGAGACCCGACTTCCCTGGCGCCCCACGAGAGGCTCACTGACCTCGCCGTCGTACCTCGTGAGAAACCGCACCCTGGGGCCGCCGCTCGAGAACAACCCCGAGACTCCCCCGTCATCGAGAGATGAGGGCCTTCGTCTCCTGCATGGCCTAGAGGCCAATCTCGCGACCTCTCTCCAAACGCCTCAGGAGGCTTGACTCCCTTGAGTCCACCCAGTGAGCTCCAAGAGATACCCGTCGCGACTCGAGAGCAGAGCGGGGTTCTTTGCTTCCACTCGAGATGAATGCCTGTCTCCCCGGGTGCGTCTGGAATGCAACCCCGAGATCCCTGTCGCCCCTGGAGAGGAACATTGGCTTCTGGACACAAGCCTAGATGAGGTCTATTGGCCCTGCAGTCACTCGAGAGCAATCCCCAGCTTTCCTTCGCAACTCGAATGGAAGATTGGACTTGCCTGGGCCAACACAAGAGGCAGCCTGAATTCCCCGTCGTAACTCGAGAATCCCGCCGTAACTCGAGAAAAACCACGTGGCTCCCCCGTCATCGCAAGATGAAGCCCTTTCCCGCTACAGCGTCTCAGGAGAAGTCCCACGTTAGGAATTGGAGGTCGAAAGGGCACTTGGCACCCTTGATGCGACCCACAAAGTTCCCCGAAATCCCGGTCTCCCTCGAGAGGAACACTGAGGTTTTCCGGCACCCCTCCTCTGAGCCCCTTCTCCCCTCCTGATCTGGACAGGAGGGTCGACTCCCCTGCTTTGTCTGGAAGGGGTTCCCGACCTTCCGGTCGCACCTCAGGATGAGGCCGGTCTCACGAAGACATTCCAGACGTGGCCTCGTGGGTGGTTCCACATTCCGTAGGACCCCGATTTCCCGGTCCCCTCTTGATAAGAACCCGATGCCCGGACACCTCTCCGAACTCCACCCTGTGAATGAAGTCAACACGAAGGGGCAGTGACTTTCCCGTGCATCGTTCGGAAAAACCCCAGGTTCCAAATACAGCTCGACAAGTGGCCTCTCTCCCCGGGGACATCTCGAGAGGCAAGCGGAGTTCCATGCCTCAACCCAAGACGAGGCCTGACTCTCCTGTCCCCAGTCTGCAGGGACCCTGCGATCGGAGTCTGAAATCAGAGGTACCCTGCGGTTCCTGCCTCAACTGGAGATGAGGCCCTCTTCCAATGCACCAAACCCAGTGGAGTCCCGAGAGGCCCCTCCCACCTCCAGTTTCCCTGGCTTCTCAGAGCCACCATGAGAAGCCCCCTGAGGTCACCTGCACAAGTCGAGGGAACCCAGGGTTTCCTGCCTCAACCCGAGAAAGACCTCGAGAGACCTTCTTCAACACGTCTCGAGGCCAGATTCCCCTACCATGGCTCGGGAGCAATGACGCGCTCCCCCTCGCCACTCGCATGGAGACCCGACTTCCCTGGCGCCCCACGAGAGGCTCACTGACCTCGCCGTCGTACCTCGTGAGAAACCGCACACTGGGGCCGCCGCTCGAGAACAACCCCGAGACTCCCCCGTCATCGAGAGATGAGGGCCTTCGTCTCCTGCATGGCCTAGAGGCCAATCTCGCGACCTCTCTCCAAACGCCTCAGGAGGCTTGACTCCCTTGAGTCCACCCAGTGAGATCCAAGAGATACCCGTCGCGATTCGAGAGCAGAGCGGGGTTCTTTGCTTCCACTCGAGATGAATGCCTGTCTCCCCGGGTGCGTCTGGAATGCAACCCCGAGATCCCTGTCGCCCCTGGAGAGGAACATTGGCTTCTGGACACAAGCCTAGATGAGGTCTATTGGCCCTGCAGTCACTCGAGAGCAATCCCCAGCTTTCCTTCGCAACTCGAATGGAAGATTGGACTTGCCTGGGCCAACACAAGAGGCAGCCTGAATTCCCCGTCGTAACTCGAGAATCCCGCCGTAACTCGAGAAAAACCACGTGGCTCCCCCGTCATCGCAAGATGAAGCCTTTTCCCGCTACAGCCTCTCAGGAGAAGTCCCACGTTAGGAATTGGAGGTCGAAAGGGCACTTGGCACACTTGGTGCGACCCACAAAGTTCCCCGAAATCCCGGTCTCCCTGGAGAGGAACACCGAGGTTTTCCGGCACCCCCTCCTCTGAGCCCTTTCTCCCCTCCTGATCTGGACAGTAGGGTCGACTCCCCTGCTTTGTCTGGAAGGGGTTCCCGACCTTCCGGTCGCACCTCAGGATGAGGCCGGTCTCACGACGACATTCCAGACGTGGCCTCGTGGGTGCTTCCACATTGCGAAGCACCCGGTTTCCCGGTCCCCTCTGGATAAGAACCCGATGCCCGGACACCTCTCCGAACTCCACCCTGTGAATGAAGTCAACACGAAGGGGCAGTCGCCCGTGCATCGTCCGGAAAAACCCCAGGTTCCAAATACAGCTCGACACGTGGCCTCTCTCCCCGGGGACATCTCGAGAGGCAAGCGGAGTTCCATGCCTCAACCCAAGACGAGGCCTGACTCTCCTGTCCCCAGTCTGCGGGGACCCTGCGATCGGAGTCTGAAATCAGAGGAACCCTGAGGTTCCTGCCTCAAGTGGAGATGAGGCCCTCTTCCAATGCACCAAACCCCGAGGAGTCCCGAGAGGCCCCTCCCACTTCCAGTTTCCCTGACTTCTCAGAGCCACCATGAGAAGCCCCCTGAGGTCACCTGCACAAGTCGAGGGAAGCCAGGGTTTCCTGCCTCAACCCGAGAAAGACCTCGAGAGACCTTCTTCAACACGTCTCGAGGCCAGATTCCCCTACCATGACTCGAGAGCAATGACGCGCTCCCCCTCGCCACTCGCATGGAGACCCGACTTCTCTGGCGCCCCACGAGAGGCTCACTGACCTCGCCGTCGTACCTCGTGAGAAACCGCACCCTGGGGCCGCCGCTCGAGAACCACCCCGAGACTCCCCCGTCATCGCGGAGATGAGGGCCTTCGTCTCCTGCATGGCCTAGAGGCCAACCTCGCGACCTCTCTCCAAACGCCTCAGGAGGCTTGACTCCCTTTAGTCCACCCAGTGAGCTCCAAGAGATACCCGTCGCGACTCGAGAGCAGAGCGGGGTTCTTTGCTTCCACTCGAGATGAATGCCTGTCTCCCCGGGTGCGTCTGGAATGCAACCCCGAGATCCCGGTCGCCCCTGGAGAGGAACATTGGCTTCTGGACACAAGCCTAGATGAGGTCTATTGGCCCTGCAGTCACTCGAGAGCAATCCCCAGCTTTCCTTCGCAACTCGAATGGAAGATTGGACTTCCCTGGGCCAACACAAGAGGCATCCTGAATTCGCCGTCGTAACTCGAGAATCCCGCCGCAACTCGAGAAAAGCCACGTGGTTCCCCCGTCATCGCAAGATGAAGCCCTTTCCCGCTACAGCGTCTCAGGAGAAGTCCCACGTTAGGAATTGGAGGTCGAAACGGTACTTGGCACCCTTGATGCGCCCCACAAAGTTCCCCGGCATCCCAGTCTCCCTGGAGAGGAACCCCGAGTTTTCCGGCACCACTTCCTCTGAGCCCCTTCTACCCTCCTGATCTCGACAGGAGGGTCGACTCCCCTGCTTTGTCTGGAAGGGGTTCCCGACCTTCCGGTCGCCCCTCAGGATGAGGGGGGTCTCACGACCACATTCCAGACGTGGCCTCGTGGGTGCTTCCACATTGCGAAGCACCCCGATTTCCCGGTCCCCTCTTGGTAAGAACCCGATGCCCGGACACCTATCCGAACTCCACCCTGTGAATGAAGTCAACACGAAAGGGCAGTGACTCGCCCGTGCATCATCCGGAAAAAAACCCCAGGTTCCAAATACAGCTCGAAAAGTGGCCTCTCTCCCCGGGGACACCCTGAGAGGCAAGCGGAGTTCCATGCCTCAACCCAAGACGAGGCCTGACTCTCCTGTCCCCAGTCTGCAGGGACCCTGCGATTGGAGTCTGAAATCAGAGGAACCCTGAGCTTGCTGCCTCAACTGGAGATGAGGCCCTCTTCCAATGCACCGAACCCCGTGGAGTCCCGAGAGGCCCCTCCCACCTCCAGTTTCCCTGACTTCTCAGAGCCACCATGAGAAGCCCCCTGAGGTCACCTGCACAAGTCGAGGGAACCCAGCGTTTCCTGCCTCAACCCGAGAAAGACCTCGAGAGACCTTCTTCAACGCGTCTCGAGGCCAGATTCCCCTACAATGACTCGAGAGCAATGACGCGCTCCCCCTCGCCACTCGCATGGAGACCTGACTTCCCTGGCGCCCCACGAGAGGCTCACTGACCTCGCTGTCTTACCTCGTGAGAAACCGCACCCTGGGGCCGCCGCTCGAGAACCACCCCGAGACTGCCCCGTCATCGCGGTGATGAGGGCCTTCGTCTCCTGCATGGCCTAGAGGCCAACCTCGCGACCTCTCTCCAAAGGCCTCAGGAGACTTGACTCCCTTTAGTCCACCCACTGAGCCCCTAGCGATACCCGTCGCGACTCGAGAGCAGAGCGGGGTTCTTTGCTTCCACTCGAGATGAATGCCTGTCTCCCCGGGTGCGTCTGGAATGCAACCCCGAGATCCCGGTCGCCCCTGGAGAGGAACATTGGCTTCTGGACACAAGCCTAGATGAGGTCTATTGGCCCTGCAGTCAGTCGAGAGCAATCCCCAGCTTTCCTTCGCAACTCGAATGGAAGATTGGACTTCCCTGGGCCAACACAAGAGGCATCCTGAATTCCCCCTCGTAACTCGAGAATCCCGCCGCAACTCGAGAAAAACCACGTGGTTCCCCCGTAATCGCAAGATGAAGCCCTTTCCCGCTACAGCGTCTCAGGAGAAGTCCCACGTTAGGAATTGGAGGTCGAAACGGTCCTTGGCACCCTTGATGCGCCCCACAAAGTTCCCCAGCATCCCGGTCTCCCTGGAGAGGAACCCCGAGGTTTTCCGGCACCACTTCCTCTGAGCCCCTTTTACCCTCCTGATCTCGACAGGAGGGTCGACTCCCCTGCTTTGTCTGGAAGGGGTTCCCGACCTTCCGGTCGCACCTCAGGATGAGGCCGGTCTCACGACGACATTCCAGACGTGGCCTCGTGGGTGCTTCCACATTGCGAAGCACCCCGATTTCCCGGTCCCCTCTTGGTAAGAACCCGATGCCCGGACACCTCTCCGAACTCCACCCTGTGAATGAAGTCAACACGAAGGGGCAGTGACTCGCCCGTGCATCGTCCGGAAAAAACCCCCAGGTTCCAAATACAGCTCGACAAGTGGCCTCTCTCCCCGGGGACACCCCGAGAGGCAAGCGGAGTTCCATGCCTCAACCCAAGACGAGGCCTGACTCTCCTGTCCCCAGTCTGCAGGGACCCTGCGATCAGAGTCTGAAATCAGTGGAACCCTGAGCATCCTGCCTCAACTGGAGATGAGGCCCTCTTCCAATGCACCGAACCCCGTGGAGTCCCGAGAGGCCCCTCCCACCTCCAGTTTCCCTGACTTCTCAGAGCCACCATGAGAAGCCCCCTGAGGTCACCTGCACAAGTCGAGGGAAGCCAGGGTTTCCTGCCTCGACCCGAGAAAGACCTCGAGAGACCTTCTTCAACACGTCTCGAGGCCAGATTCCCCTACCATGACTCGAGAGCAATGACGCGCTCCCCCTCGCCACTCGCATGGAGACCCGACTTCCCTGGCGCCCCACGAGAGGCTCACTGACCTCGCCGTCGTACCTCGTGAGAAACCGCACCCTGGGGCCGCCGCTCGAGAACCACCCCGAGACTCCCCCGTCATCGCGGAGATGAGGGCCTTCGTCTCCTGCATGGCCTAGAGGCCAACCTCGCGACCTCTCTCCAAACGCCTCAGGAGGCTTGACCCCCTTTAGTCCACCCAGTGAGCTCCAAGAGATACCCGTCGCGACTCGAGAGCAGAGCGGGGTTCGTTGCTTCCACTCGAGATGAATGCCTGTCTCCCCGGGTTCGTCTGGAATGCAACCCCGAGATCCCGGTCGCCCCTGGAGAGGAACATTGCCTTCTGGACACAAGCCTAGATGAGGTCTATTGGCCCTGCAGTCAGTCGAGAGCAATCCCCAGCTTTCCTTCGCAACTCGAATGGAAGATTGGACTTCCCTGGGCCAACACATGAGGCATCCTGAATTCCCCGTCGTAACTCGAGAATCCCGCCGCAACTCGGGAAAAGCCACGTGGTTCCGCCGTCATCGCAAGATGAAGCCCTTTCCCGCTACAGCGTCTCAGGAGAAGTCCCACGTTAGGAATTGGAGGTCGAAACGGTACTTGGCACCCTTGATGTCCCCCACAAAGTTCCCCGGCATCCCGGTCTCCCTGGAGAGGAACACCGAGGCTTTCCGGCACCACTTCCTCTGAGCCCCTTCTACCCTCCTGATCTCGACAGGAGGGTCGACTCCCCTGCTTTGTCTGGAAGGGGTTCCCGACCTTCCGGTCGCACCTCAGGATGAGGCCGGTCTCACGACGACATTCCAGACGTGGCTTCGTGGGTGCTTCCACATTGCGAAGCACCCCGATTTCCCGGTTCCCTCTTGGTAAGAACCCGATGCCCGGACACCTCTCCGAACTCCACCCTGTGAATGAAATCAACACGAAGGGGCAGTGACTCGCCCGTGCATCGTCCGGAAAAACCCCAGGTTCCAAATACAGCTCGACAAGTGGCCTCTCTCCCCGGGGACACCTCGAGAGGCAAGCGGAGTTCCATGCCTCAACCCAAGACGAGGCCTGACTCTCCTGTCCCCAGTCTGCAGGGACCCTGCGATCGGAGTCTGAAATCAGAGGAACCCTGAGCTTCCTGCCTCAACTGGAGATGAGGCCCTTTTCCAATGCACCAAACCCCGTGGAGTCCCGAGAGGCCCCCACCCCAACTCCAGTTTCCCTGACTTCTCAGAGCCACCATGAGAAGCCCCCAGAGCTCACCTGCACAAGTCGAGGGAAGCCAGGGTTTCCTGCCTCAACACGAGAAAGACCTCGAGAGACCTTCTTCAACACGTCTCGAGTCCAGGTTCCCCTACCATGACTCGAGAGCAATGACGCGCTCCCCCTCGCCACTCGCATGGAGACCCGACTTCCATGGCGCCCCACGAGAGGCTCACTGACCTCGCCGTCGTACCTCGTGAGAAACCGCACCCTGGGGCCGCCGCTCGAGAACCACCCCGAGACTCCCCCGTCATCGCGGAGATGAGGTCCTTCGTCTCCTGCATGGCCTAGAGGCCAACCTCGCGACCTCTCTCCAAACGCCTCAGGAGGCTTGACTCCCTTTAGTCCACCCAGTGAGCTCCAAGAGATACCCGTCGCGATTCGAGAGCAGAGCGGGCTTCTTTGCTTCCACTCGAGATGAATGCCTGTCTCACCGGGTGCGTCTGGAATGCAACCCCGAGATCCCGGTCGCCCCTGGAGAGGAACATTGGCTTCTGGACACAAGCCTAGATGAGGTCTATTGGCCCTGCAGTCACTCGAGAGCAATCCCCAGCTTTCCTTCGCAACTCGAATGGAAGATTGGACTTCCCTGGGCCAACACCACGTGGTTCCCCCGTCATCGCAAGATGAAGCCCTTTCCCGCTACAGCGTCTCAGGAGAAGTCCCACGTTAGGAATTGGAGGTCGAAACGGTCCTTGGCACCCTTGATGCGCCCCACAAAGTTCCCCGGCATCCCAGTCTCCCTGGAGAGGAACCCCGAGGTTTTCCGGCACCAATTCCTCTGAGCCCCTTCTACCCTCCTGATCTCGACAGGAGGGTCGACTCCCCTGCTTTGTCTGGAAGGGGTTCCCGACCTTCCGGTCGCACCTCAGGATGAGGCCGGTCTCACGACGACATTCCAGACGTGGCCTCGTGGGTGCTTCCACATTGCGAAGCACCCCGATTTCCCGGTCCCCTCTTGGTAAGAACCCGATGCCCGGACACCTCTCCGAACTCCACCCTGTGAATGAAGTCAACACGAAGGGGCAGTGACTCGCCCGTGCATCGTCCGGAAAAAATCCCAGGTTCCAAATACAGCTCGACAAGTGGCCTCTCTCCCCGGGGACACCTCGAGAGGCAAGCGGAGTTCCATGCCTCAACCCAAGACGAGGCCTGACTCTCCTGTCCCCAGTCTGCAGGGACCCTGCGATCGGAGTCTGAAATCAGAGGAACCCTGAGCTTCCTGCCTCAACTGGAGATGAGGCCCTCTTCCAATGCACCAAACCCCGTGGAGTCCCGAGAGGCCCCTCCCACCTCCAGATTCCCTGACTTCTCAGAGCCACCATGAGAAGCCCCCTGAGGTCACCTGCACAAGTCGCGGGAAGCCCGGGTTTCCTGCCTCAACCCGAGAAAGACCTCGAGAGACCTTCTTCAACGCGTCTCGAGGCCAGATTCCCCTACCATGACTCGAGAGCAATGACGCGCTCCCCCTCGCCACTCGCATGGAGACCCGACTTCCCTGGCGCCCCACGAGAGGCTCACTGACCTCGCCGTCGTACCTCGTGAGAAAACGCACACTGGGGCCGCCGCTCGAGAACCACCCCGAGACTCCCCCGTCATCGCGGAGATGAGGCCTTTCGTCTCCTGCGTGGCCTAGAGGCCAACCTCGCGACCTCTCTCCAAACGCCTCAGGAGGCTTGACTCCCTTTAGTCCACCCAGTGAGCTCCAAGAGATACCCGTCGCGATTCGAGAGCAGAGCGGGGTTCTTTGCTTCCACTCGAGGTGAATGCCTGTCTCACCGGGTGCGTCTGGAATGCAACCCCGAGATCCCGGTCGCCCCTGGAGAGGAACATTGGCTTCTGGACACAAGCCTAGATGAGGTCTATTGGCCCTGCAGTCAGTCGAGAGCAATCCCCAGCTTTCCTTCGCAACTCGAATGGAAGATTGGACTTCCCTGGGCCAACACAAGAGGCATCCTGAATTCCCCGTCGTAACTCGAGAATCCCGCCGCAACTCGAGAAAAGCCACGTGGTTCCCCCGTCATCGCAAGATGAAGCCCTTTCCCGCTACAGCGTCTCAGGAGAAGTCCCACGTTAGGAATTGGAGGTCGAAACGGTACTTGGCACCCTTGATGCGCCCCACAAAGTTCCCCGGCATCCCGGTCTCCCTGGAGAGGAACCCCGAGGTTTTCCGGCACCACTTCCTCTGAGCCCCTTCTACCCTCCTGATCTCGACAGGAGGGTCGACTCCCCTGCTTTGTCTGGAAGGGGTTCCCGACCTTCCGGTCGCACCTCAGGATGAGGCCGGTCTCACGACGACATTCCAGACGTGGCCTCGTGGGTGCTTCCACATTGCGAAGCACCCCGATTTCCCGGTCCCCTCTTGGTAAGAACCCGATGCCCGGACACCTCTCCGAACTCCACCCTGTGAATGAAGTCAACACGAAGGGGCAGTGACTCGCCCGTGCATCGTCCGGAAAAAACCCCCAGGTTCCAAATACAGCTCGACAAGTGGCCTCTCTCCCCGGGGACACCTCGAGAGGCAAGCGGAGTTCCATGCCTCAACCCAAGACGAGGCCTGACTCTCCTGTCCCCAGTCTGCAGGGACCCTGCGATCGGAGTCTGAAATCAGAGGAACCCTGAGCTTCCTGCCTCAACTGGAGATGAGGCCCTCTTCCAATGCACCAAACCCTGTGGAGTCCCGAGAGGCCCCTCCCACCTCCAGTTTCCCTGACTTCTCAGAGCCACCATGAGAAGCCCCCTGAGGTCACCTGCACAAGTCGCGGGAAGCCCGGGTTTCCTGCCTCAACCCGAGAAAGACCTCGAGAGACCTTCTTCAACACGTCTCGAGGCCAGATTCCCCTACCATGACTCGAGAGCAGTGACGCGCTCCCCCTCGCCACTCGCATGGAGACCCGACTTCCCTGGCGCCCCACGAGAGGCTCACTGACCTCGCCGTCGTACCTCGTGAGAAACCGCACCCTGGGGCCGCCGCTCGAGAACCACCCCGAGACTGCCCCGTCATCGCGGAGATGAGGCCTTTCGTCTCCTGCGTGTCCTAGAGGCCAACCACGCGACCTCTCTCCAAACGCCTCAGGAGGCTTGACTCCCTTGAGTCCACCCAGTGAGCTCCAAGAGATACCCGTCGCGATTCGAGAGCAGAGCGGGGTTCTTTGCTTCCACTCGAGGTGAATGCCTGTCTCCCCGGGTGCGTCTGGAATGCAACCCCGAGATCCCGGTCGCCCCTGGAGAGGAACTTTGGCTTCTGGACACAAGCCTAGATGAGGTCTATTGGCCCTGCAGTCAGTCGAGAGCAATCCCCAGCTTTCCTTCGCAACTCGAATGGAAGATTGGACTTCCCTGGGCCAACACAAGAGGCATCCTGAATTCCCCGTCGTAACTCGAGAATCCCGCCGCAACTCGAGAAAAGCCACGTGGTTCCCCCGTCATCGCAAGATGAAGCCCTTTCCCGCTACAGCGTCTCAGGAGAAGTCCCACGTTAGGAATTGGAGGTCGAAACGGTACTTGGCACCCTTGATGCGCCCCACAAAGTTCCCCGGCATCCCGGTCTCCCTGGAGAGGAACCCCGAGGTTTTCCGGCACCACTTCCTCTGAGCCCCTTCTACCCTCCTGATCTCGACAGGAGGGTCGACTCCCCTGCTTTGTCTGGAAGGGGTTCCCGACCTTCCGGTCGCACCTCAGGATGAGGCCGGGCTCACGACGACATTCCAGACGTGGCCTCGTGGGTGCTTCCACATTGCGAAGCACCCCGATTTCCCGGTCCCCTCTTGGTAAGAACCCGATGCCCGGACACCTCTCCGAACTCCACCCTGTGAATGAAGTCAACACGAAGGGGCAGTGACTCGCCCGTGCATCGTCCAGAAAAAAACCCCAGGTTCCAAATACAGCTCGACAAGTGGCCTCTCTCCCCGGGGACACCTCGAGAGGCAAGCGGAGTTCCATGCCTCAACCCAAGACGAGGCCTGACTCTCCTGTCCCCAGTCTGCAGGGACCCTGCGATCGGAGTCTGAAATCAGAGGAACCCTGAGGTTCCTGCCTCAACTGGAGATGAGGCCCTCTTCCAATGCACCGAACCCCGTGGAGTCCCGAGAGGCCCCTCCCACCTCCAGTTTCCCTGACTTCTCAGAGCCACCATGACAAGCCCCCTGAGGTCACCTGCACAAGTCGAGGGAAGCCAGGGTTTCCTGCCTCAACCCGAGAAAGACCTCGAGAGACCTTCTTCAACACGTCTCGAGGCCAGATTCCCCTACCATGACTCGAGAGCAATGACGCGCTCCCCCTCGCCACTCGCATGGAGACCCGACTTCCCTGGCGCCCCACGAGAGGCTCACTGACCTCGCCGTCGTACCTCGTGAGAAACCGCACCCTGGGGCCGCCGCTCGAGAACCACCCCGAGACTCCCCCGTCATCGCGGAGATGAGGGCCTTCGTCTCCTGCATGGCCTAAAGGCCAACCTCGCGACCTCTCTCCAAACGCCTCAGGAGGCTTGACTCCCTTGAGTCCACCCAGTGAGCTCCAAGAGATACCCGTCGGGACTGGAGAGCAGAGCGGGGTTCTTTGCTTCCACTCGAGGTGAATGCCTGTCTCCCCGGGTGCGTCTGGAATGCAACCCCGAGATCCCAGTCGCCCCTGGAGAGGAACATTGGCTTCTGGACACAAGCCAGATGAGGTCTATTGGCCCTGCAGTCAGTCGAGAGCAATCCCCAGCTTTCCTTTGCAACTCGAATGGAAGATTGGACTTCCCTGGGCCAACACAAGAGGCATCCTGAATTCGCCGTCGTAACTCGAGAATCCCGCCGCAACTCGAGAAAAGCCACGTGGTTCCCCCGTCATCGCAAGATGAAGCCCTTTCCCGCTACAGCGTCTCAGGAGAAGTCCCACGTTAGGAATTGGAGGTCGAAACGGTCCTTGGCACCCTTGATGCGCCCCACAAAGTTCCCCAGCATCCCGGTCTCCCTGGAGAGGAACCCCGAGGTTTTCCGGCACCACTTCCTCTGAGCCCCTTCTACCCTCCTGATCTCGACACGAGGGTCGACTCCCCTGCTTTGTCTGGAAGGGGTTCCCGACCTTCCGGTCGCACCTCAGGATGAGGGCGGTCTCACGACGACATTCCAGACGTGGCCTCGTGGGTGCTTCCACATTGCGAAGCACCCCGATTTCCCGGTCCCCTCTTGGTAAGAACCCGATGCCCGGACACCTCTCCGAACTCCACCCTGTGAATGAAGTCAACACGAAGGGGCAGTGACTCGCCCGTGCATCGTCCGGAAAAAACCCCCAGGTTCCAAATACAGCTCGACAAGTGGCCTCTCTCCCCGGGGACACCCCGAGAGGCAAGCGGAGTTCCATGCCTCAACCCAAGACGAGGCCTGACTCTCCTGTCCCCAGTCTGCAGGGACCCTGCGATCGGAGTCTGAAATCAGAGGAACCCTGAGCTTCCTGCCTCAACTGGAGATGAGGCCCTCTTCCAATGCACCAAACCCCGTGGAGTCCCGAGAGGCCCCTCCCACCTCCAGATTCCCTGACTTCTCAGAGCCACCATGAGAAGCCCCCTGAGGTCACCTGCACAAGTCGAGGGAAGCCAGGGTTCCCTGCCTCAACCCGAGAAAGACCTCGAGAGACCTTCTTCAACACGTCTCGAGGCCAGATTCCCCTACCATGACTCGAGAGCAGTGACGGGCTCCCCCTCGCCACTGGCATGGAGACCCGACTTCCCTGGCGCCCCACGAGAGGCTCACTGACCTCGCCGTCGTACCTCGTGAGAAACCGCACCCTGGGGCCGCCGCTCGAGACCCACCCCGAGACTCCCCCGTCATCGCGGAGATGAGGGCCTTCGTCTCCTGCGTGGCCTAGAGGCCAACCTCGCGACCTCTCTCCAAACGCCTCAGGAGGCTTGACTCCCACTTGTCCACCCAGTGAGCTCCAAGAGATACCCGTCGCGACTCGAGAGCAGAGCGGGGTTCTTTGCTTCCACTCGAGATGAATGCCTGTCTCCCCGGGTGCGTCTGGAATGCAACCCCGAGATCCCGGTCGCCCCTGGAGAGGAACATTGGCTTCTGGACACAAGCCTAGATGAGGTCTATTGGCCCTGCAGTCAGTCGAGAGCAATCCCCAGCTTTCCTTCGCAACTCGAATGGAAGATTGGACTTCCCTGGGCCAACACAAGAGGCATCCTGAATTCCCCGTCGTAACTCGAGAATCCTGCCGCAACTCGGGAAAAGCCACGTGGTTCCCCCGTCATCGCAAGATGAAGCCCTTTCCCGCTACAGCGTCTCAGGAGAAGTCCCACGTGAGGAATTGGAGGTCGAAAGGGCACTTGGCACCCTTGATGCGCCCCCACAAAGTTCCCCGGCATCCCGGTCTCCCTGGAGAGGAACACCGAGGTTTTCCGGCACCACTTCCTCTGAGCCCCTTCTACCCTCCTGAACTCGACAGGAGGGTCGACTCCCCTGCTTTGTCTGGAAGGGGTTTCCGACCTTCCGGTCGCACCTCAGAATGAGGCCGGTCTCACGACGACATTCCAGACGTGGCCTCGTGGGTGGTTTCACATTCCGAAGCACCCCGATTTCCCGGTCCCCTCTTGGTAAGAACCCGATGCCCGGACACCTCTCCGAACTCCACCCTGTGAATGAAGTCAACACGAAGGGGCAGTGACTCGCCCGTGCATCGTCCAGAAAAATCCCCAGGTTCCAAATACAGCTCGACAAGTGGCCTCTCTCCCCGGGGACACCTCGAGAGGCAAGCGGAGTTCCATGCCTCAACCCAAGACGAGGCCTGACTCTCCTGTCCCCAGTCTGCAGGGACCCTGCGATCGGAGTCTGAAATCAGAGGAACCCTGAGTTCCTGCCTCAACTGGAGATGAGGCCCTCTTCCAATGCACCGAACCCCGTGGAGTCCCGAGAGGCCCCTCCCACCTCCAGTTTCCCTGACTTCTCAGAGCCACCATGAGAAGCCCCCTGAGGTCACCTGCACAAGTCGAGGGAAGCCAGGGTTTCCTGCATCAACCCGAGAAAGACCTCGAGAGACCTTCTTCAACACGTCTCGAGGCCAGATGCCCCTACCATGACTCGAGAGCAATGACGCGCTCCCCCTCGCCACTCGCATGGAGACCCGACTTCCCTGGCGCCCCACGAGAGGCTCACTGACCTCGCCGTCGCACCTCGTGAGAAACCGCACCCTGGGGCCGCCGCTCGAGAACAACCCCGAGACTCCCCCGTCATCGCGGAGATGAGGGCCTTCGTCTCCTGCATGGCCTAGAGGCCAACCTCGCGACCTCTCTCCAAACGCCTCAGGAGGCTTGACTCCCTTTAGTCCACCCAGTGAGCTCCAAGAGATACCCGTCGCGATTCGAGAGCAGAGCGGGGTTCTTTGCTTCCACTCGAGGTGAATGCCTGTCTCCCCGGGTGCGTCTGGAATGCAACCCCGAGATCCCGGTCGCCCCTGGAGAGGAACATTGGCTTCTGGACACAAGCCTAGATGAGGTCTATTGGCCCTGCAGTCACTCGAGAGCAATCCCCAGCTTTCCTTCGCAACTCGAATGGAAGATTGGACTTCCCTGGGCCAACACAAGAGGCATCCT
This sequence comes from Bos javanicus, assembly GCF_032452875.1. Lineage (NCBI taxonomy): Eukaryota > Metazoa > Chordata > Mammalia > Artiodactyla > Bovidae > Bos > Bos javanicus. The sequence goes on along the minus strand of NW_026894378.1, from coordinate 81,090 downwards.
GAATTCCCCGTCGTAACTCGAGAATCCCGCCGCAACTCGAGAAAAGCCACGTGGCTCCCCCGTCATCGCAAGATGAAGCCCTTTCCCGCTACAGCGTCTCAGGAGAAGTCCCACGTTAGGAATTGGAGGTCGAAAGGGTACTTGGCACCCTTGATGCGCCCCACAAAGTTCCCCGGCATCCCGGTCTCCCTGGAGAGGAACCCCGAGGTTTTCCGGCACCACTTCCTCTGAGCCCCTTCTACCCTCCTGATCTCGACAGGAGGGTCGACTCCCCTGCTTTGTCTGGAAGGGGTTCCCGACCTTCCGGTCGCACCTCAGGATGAGGCCGGTCTCACGAAGACATTCCAGACGTGGCCTCGTGGGTGCTTCCACATTGCGAAGCACCCCGATTTCCCGGTCCCCTCTTGGTAAGAACCCGATGCCCGGACACCTCTCCAAACTCCACCCTGTGAATGAAGTCAACACGAAGGGGCAGTGACCCGCCCGTGCATCGTCCGGAAAAACCCCAGGTTCCAAATACAGCTCGACAAGTGGCCTCTCTCCCCGGGGACACCTCGAGAGGCAAGCGGAGTTCCATGCCTCAACCCAAGACGAGGCCTGACTCTCCTGTCCCCAGTCTGCAGGGACCCTGCGATCGGAGTCTGAAATCAGAGGAACCCTGAGCTTCCTGCCTCAACTGGAGATGAGGCCCTTTTCCAATGCACCAAACCCCGTGGAGTCCCGAGAGGCCCCTCCCACCTCCAGTTTCCCTGACTTCTCAGAGCCACCATGAGAAGCCCCCTGAGGTCACCTGCACAAGTCGAGGGAAGCCAGGGTTTCCTGCCTCAACCCGAGAAAGGCCTCGAGAGACCTTCTTCAACACGTCTCGAGGCCAGATTCCCCTACCATGACTCGAGAGCAATGACGCGCTCCCCTCGCCACTCGCATGGAGACCCGACTTCCCTGGCGCCCCACGAGAGGCTCACTGACCTCGCCGTCGTACCTCGTGAGAAACCGCACCCTGGGGCCGCCGCTCGAGAACAACCCCGAGATGCCCCCGTCATCGCGGAGATGAGGGCCTTCGTCTCCTGCATGGCCTAGAGGCCAACCTCGCGACCTCTCTCCAAACGCCTCAGGAGGCTTGACTCCCTTTAGTCCACCCAGTGAGCTCCAAGAGATACCCGTCGCGATTCGAGAGCAGAGCGGGGTTCTTTGCTTCCACTCGAGATGAATGCCTGTCTCCCCGGGTGCGTCTGGAATGCAACCCCGAGATCCCGGTCGCCCCTGGAGAGGAACATTGGCTTCTGGACACAAGCCTAGATGAGGTCTATTGGCCCTGCAGTCACTCGAGAGCAATCCCCAGCTTTCCTTCGCAACTCGAATGGAAGATTGGACTTCCCTGGGCCAACACAAGAGGCATCCTGAATTCCCCGTCGTAACTCGAGAATCCCGCCGCAACTCGAGAAAAGCCACGTGGTTCCCCCGTCATCGCAAGATGAAGCCCTTTCCCGCTACAGCGTCTCAGGAGAAGTCCCACGTTAGGAATTGGAGGTCGAAACGGTACTTGGCACCCTTGATGCGCCCCACAAAGTTCCCCGGCATCCCGGTCTCCCTGGAGAGGAACACCGAGGTTTTCCGGCACCCCTTCCTCTGAGCCCCTTCTACCCTCCTGATCTCGACAGGAGGGTCGACTCCCCTGCTTTGTCTGGAAGGGGTTCCCGACCTTCCGGTCGCACCTCAGGATGAGGCCGGTCTCACGACGACATTCCAGACGTGGCCTCGTGGGTGCTTCCACATTGCGAAGGACCCCGATTTCCCGGTCCCCTCTTGGTAAGAACCCGATGCCCGGACACCTCTCCGAACTCCACCCTGTGAATGAAGTCAACACGAAGGGGCAGTGACTCGCCCGTGCATCGTCCGGAAAAACCCCAGGTTCCAAATACAGCTCGACAAGTGGCCTCTCTCCCCGGGGACACCTCGAGAGGCAAGCGGAGTTCCACGCCTCAACCCAAGACGAGGCCTGACTCTCCTGTCCCCAGTCTGCAGGGAGCCTGCGATCGGAGTCTGAAATCAGAGGTACCCTGCGCTTCCGGCCTCAACTGGAGATGAGGCCCTCTTCCAATGCACCAAACCCCGTGGAGTCCCGAGAGGCCCCTCCCACCTCCAGTTTCCCTGACTTTTCAGAGCCACCATGAGAAGCCCCCTGAGGTCACCTGCACAAGTCGAGGGAAGCCAGGGTTTCCTGCCTCAACCCGAGAAAGACCTCGAGAGACCTTCCTCAACACGTCTCGAGGCCAGATTCCCCTACCATGACTCGAGAGCAATGACGCGCTCCCCCTCGCCACTCGCATGGAGACCCGACTTCCCTGGCGCCCCACGAGAGGCTCACTGACCTCGCCGTCATACCTCGTGAGAAACCGCACACTGGGGCCGCCGCTCGAGAACAACCCCGAGACTGCCCCGTCATCGCGGAGATGAGGGCCTTCGTCTCCTGCCTGGCCTAGAGACCAATCTCGCGACCTCTCTCCAAACGCCTCAGGAGGCTTGACTCCCTTGAGTCCACCCAGTGAGCTCCAAGAGATACCCGTCGCGATTCGAGAGCAGAGCGGGGTTCTTTGCTTCCACTCGAGGTGAATGCCTGTCTCCCCGGGTGCGTCTGGAATGCAACCCCGAGATCCCGGTCGCCCCTGGAGAGGAACATTGGCTTCTGGACACAAGCCTAGATGAGGTCTATTGGCCCTGCAGTCAGTCGAGAGCAATCCCCAGCTTTCCTTCGCAACTCGAATGGAAGATTGGACTTCCCTGGGCCAACACAAGAGGCATCCTGAATTCCCCGTCGTAACTCGAGAATCCCGCCGCAACTCGAGAAAAGCCACGTGGTTCCCCCGTCATCGCAAGATGAAGCCCTTTCCCGCTACAGCGTCTCAGGAGAAGTCCCACGTTAGTAATTGGAGGTCGAAACGGTACTTGGCACCCTTGATGCGCCCCACAAAGTTCCCCGGCATCCCGGTCTCCCTGGAGAGGAACCCCGAGGTTTTCCGGCACCACTTCCTCTGAGCCCCTTCTACCCTCCTGATCTCGACAGGAGGGTCGACTCCCCTGCTTTGTCTGGAAGGGGTTCCCGACCTTCCGGTCGCACCTCAGGATGAGGCCGGTCTCACGAAGACATTCCAGACGTGGCCTCGTGGGTGCTTCCACATTGCGAAGCACCCCGATTTCCCGGTCCCCTCTTGGTAAGAACCCGATGCCCGGACACCTCTCCGAACTCCACCCTGTGAATGAAGTCAACACGAAGGGGCAGTGACTCGCCCGTGCATCGTCCGGAAAAAACCCCCAGGTTCCAAATGCAGCTCGACAAGTGGCCTCTCTCCCCGGGGACACCTCGAGAGGCAAGCGGAGTTCCATGCCTCAACCCAAGACGAGGCCTGACTCTCCTGTCCCCAGTCTGCAGGGACCCTGCGATCGGAGTCTGAAATCTGAGGAACCCTGAGCTTCCTGCCTCAACTGGAGATGAGGCCCTCTTCCAATGCACCAAACCCCGTGGAGTCCCGAGAGGCCCCTCCCACCTCCAGTTTCCCTGACTTCTCAGAGCCACCATGAGAAGCCCCCTGAGGTCACCTGCACAAGTCGCGGGAACCCAGGGTTTCCTGCCTCAACCCGAGAAAGACCTCGAGAGACCTTCTTCAACACGTCTCGAGGCCAGATTCCCCTACCATGACTCGAGAGCAGTGACGCGCTCCCCCTCGCCACTCGCATGGAGACCCGACTTCCCTGGCGCCCCACGAGAGGCTCACTGACCTCGCCGTCGTACCTCGTGAGAAACCGCACACTGGGGCCGCCGCTCGAGAACAACCCCGAGACTCCCCCGTCATCGCGGAGATGAGGGCCTTCGTCTCCTGCGTGGCCTAGAGACCAATCTCGCGACCTCTCTCCAAACGCCTCAGGAGGCTTGACTCCCTTGAGTCCACCCAGTGAGCTCCAAGAGATACCCGTCGCGATTCGAGAGCAGAGCGGGGTTCTTTGCTTCCACTCGAGATGAATGCCTGTCTCCCCGGGTGCGTCTGGAATGCAACCCCGAGATCCCGGTCGCCCCTGGAGAGGAACATTGGCTTCTGGACACAAGCCTAGATGAGGTCTATTGGCCCTGCAGTCACTCGAGAGCAATCCCCAGCTTTCCTTCGCAACTCGAATGGAAGATTGGACTTCCCTGGGCCAACACAAAAGGCATCCTGAATTCCCCGTCGTAACTCGAGAATCCCGCCGCAACTCGAGAAAAGCCACGTGGCTCCCCCGTCATCACAAGATGAAGCCCTTTCCCGCTACAGCGTCTCAGGAGAAGTCCCACGTTAGGAAATGGAGGTCGAAACGGTACTTGGCACCCTTGATGCGCCCCACAAAGTTCCCCGGAATCCCGGTCTCCCTGGAGAGGAACACCGAGGTTTTCCGGCACCACTTCCTCTGAGCCCCTTCTACCCTCCTGATCTCGACAGGAGTGTCGACTCCCCTGCTTTGTCTGGAAGGGGTTCCCGACCTTCCGGTCGCACCTCAGGATGAGGCCGGTCTCACGACGACATTCCAGACGTGGCCTAGTGGGTGCTTCCACATTGCGAAGCACCCCGATTTCCCGGTCCCCTCTTGATAAGAAACCGATGCCCCGACACCTCTCCGAACTCCACCCTGTGAATGAAGTCAACACGAAGGGGCAGTGACTCGCCCGTGCATCGTCCGGAAAAAACCCCAGGTTCCAAATACAGCTCGACAAGTGGCCTCTCTCCCCGGGGACACCTCGAGAGGCAAGCGGAGTTCCATGCCTCAACCCAAGACGAGGCCTGACTCTCCTGTCCCCAGTCTGCAGGGACCCTGCGATCGGAGTCTGAAATCAGAGGAACCCTGAGCTTCCTGCCTCAACTGGAGATGAGGCCCTCTTCCAATGCACCAAACCCCGTGGAGTCCCGAGAGGCCCCTCCCACCTCCAGTTTCCCTGACTTCTCAGAGCCACCATGAGAAGCCCCCTGAGGTCACCTGCACAAGTCGCGGGAACCCAGGGTTTCCTGCCTCAACCCGAGAAAGACCTCGAGAGACCTTCTTCAACACGTCTCGAGGCCAGATTCCCCTACCATGACTCGAGAGCAATGACGCGCTCCCCCTCGCCACTCGCATGGAGACCCGACTTCCCTGGCGCCCCACGAGAGGCTCACTGACCTCGCCGTCGTACCTCGTGAGAAACCGCACCCTGGGGCCGCCGCTCGAGAACAACCCCGAGACTCCCCCGTCATCGCGGAGATGAGGGCCTTCGTCTCCTGCATGGCCTAGAGGCCAACCTCGCGACCTCTCTCCAAACGCCTCAGGAGGCTTGACTCCCTTGAGTCCACCCAGTGAGCTCCAAGAGATACCCGTCGCGATTCGAGAGCAGAGCGGGGTTCTTTGCTTCCACTCGAGATGAATGCCTGTCTCCCCGGGTGCGTCTGGAATGCAACCCCGAGATCCCGGTCGCCCCTGGAGAGGAACATTGGCTTCTGGACACAAGCCTAGATGAGGTCTATTGGCCCTGCAGTCACTCGAGAGCAATCCCCAGCTTTCCTTCGCAACTCGAATGGAAGATTGGACTTCCCTGGGCCAACACAAGAGGCATCCTGAATTCCCCGTCGTAACTCGAGAATCCCGCCGCAACTCGAGAAAAGCCACGTGGTTCCCCCGTCATCGCAAGATGAAGCCCTTTCCCGCTACAGCGCCTCAGGAGAAGTCCCACGTTAGGAATTGGAGGTCGAAACGGTACTTGGCACCCTTGATGCGCCCCACAAAGTTCCCCGGCATCCCGGTCTCCCTGGAGAGGAACCCCGAGGTTTTCCGGCACCAATTCCTCTGAGCCCCTTCTACCCTCCTGATCTCGACAGGAGGGTCGACTCCCCTGCTTGGTCTGGAAGGGGTTCCCGACCTTCCGGTCGCACGTCAGGATGAGGCCAGTCTCACGACGACATTCCAGACGTGGCCTCGTGGGTGCTTCCACATTGCGAAGCACCCCGATTTCCCGGTCCCCTCTTGGTAAGAACCCGATGCCCGGACACCTCTCCGAACTCCACCCTGTGAATGAAGTCAACACGAAGGGGCAGTGACTCGCCCGTGCATCGTCCGGAAAAAACCCCAGGTTCCAAATACAGCTCGACAAGTGGCCTCTCTCCCCGGGGACACCTCGAGAGGCAAGCGGAGTTCCATGCCTCAACCCAAGACGAGGCCTGACTCTCCTGTCCCCAGTCTGCAGGGACCCTGCGATCGGAGTCTGAAATCAGAGGAACCCTGAGCTTCCTGCCTCAACTGGAGATGAGGCCCTCTTCCAATGCACCAAACCCCGTGGAGTCCCGAGAGGCCCCTCCCACCTCCAGTTTCCCTGACTTCTCAGAGCCACCATGAGAAGCCCCCTGAGGTCACCTGCACAAGTCGCGGGAACCCAGGGTTTCCTGCCTCAACCCGAGAAAGACCTCGAGAGACCTTCTTCAACACGTCTCGAGGCCAGATTCCCCTACCATGACTCGAGAGCAGTGACGCGCTCCCCCTCGCCACTGGCATGGAGACCCGACTTCCCTGGCGCCCCACGAGAGGCTCACTGACCTCGCCGTCGTACCTCGTGAGAAACCGCACCCTGGGGCCGCCGCTCGAGAACCACCCCGAGACTCCCCCGTCATCGCGGAGATGAGGCCCTTCGTCTCCTGCGTGGCCTAGAGGCCAACCTCGCGACCTCTCTCCAAACGCCTCAGGAGGCTTGACTCCCTTTAGTCCACCCAGTGAGCTCCAAGAGATACCCGTCGCGATTCGAGAGCAGAGCGGGGTTCTTTGCTTCCACTCGAGGTGAATGCCTGTCTCCCCGGGTGCGTCTGGAATGCAACCCCGAGATCCCGGTCGCCCCTGGAGAGGAACTTTGGCTTCTGGACACAAGCCTAGATGAGGTCTATTGGCCCTGCAGTCAGTCGAGAGCAATCCCCAGCTTTCCTTCGCAACTCGAATGGAAGATTGGACTTCCCTGGGTCAACACAAGAGGCATCCTGAATTCCCCGTCGTAACTCGAGAATCCCGCCGCAACTCGAGAAAAACCACGTGGCTCCCCCGTCATCGCAAGATGAAGCCCTTTCCCGCTACAGCGCCTCAGGAGAAGTCCCACGTTAGGAATTGGAGGTCGAAACGGTACTTGGCACCCTTGATGCGCCCCACAAAGTTCCCCGGCATCCCGGTCTCCCTGGAGAGGAACCCCGAGGTTTTCCGGCACCACTTCCTCTGAGACCCTTCTACCCTCCTGATCTCGACAGGAGGGTCGACTCCCCTGCTTTGTCTGGAAGGGGTTCCCGACCTTCCGGTCGCACGTCAGGATGAGGCCGGTCTCACGACGACATTCCAGACGTGGCCTCGTGGGTGCTTCCACATTGCGAAGCACCCCGATTTCCCGGTCCCCTCTTGGTAAGAACCCGATGCCCGGACACCTCTCCGAACTCCACCCTGTGAATGAAGTCAACACGAAGGGGCAGTGACTCGCCCGTGCATCGTCCGGAAAACCCCCCAGGTTCCAAATACAGCTCGACAAGTGGCCTCTCTCCCCGGGGACACCTCGAGAGGCAAGCGGAGTTCCATGCCTCAACCCAAGACGAGGCCTGACTCTCCTGTCCCCAGTCTGCAGGGACCCTGCGATCGGAGTCTGAAATCAGAGGAACCCTGAGCTTCCTGCCTCAACTGGAGATGAGGCCCTCTTCCAATGCACCAAACCCCGTGGAGTCCCGAGAGGCCCCTCCCACCTCCAGTTTCCCTGACTTCTCAGAGCCACCATGAGAAGCCCCCTGAGGTCACCTGCACAAGTCGAGGGAAGCCAGGGTTTCCTGCCTCAACCCGAGAAAGACCTCGAGAGACCTTCTTCAACACGTCTCGAGGCCAGATTCCCCTACCATGACTCGAGAGCAATGACGCGCTCCCCCTCGCCACTCGCATGGAGACCCGACTTCCCTGGCGCCCCACGAGAGGCTCACTGACCTCGCCGTCGTACCTCGTGAGAAACCGCACCCTGGGGCCGCCGCTCGAGAACCACCCCGAGACTCCCCCGTCATCGCGGAGATGAGGGCCTTCGTCTCCTGCATGGCCTAGAGGCCAACCTCGCGACCTCTCTCCAAACGCCTCAGGAGGCTTGACTCCCTTGAGTCCACCCAGTGAGCTCCAAGAGATACCCGTCGCGATTCGAGAGCAGAGCGGGGTTCTTTGCTTCCACTCGAGGTGAATGCCTGTCTCCCCGGGTGCGTCTGGAATGCAACCCCGAGATCCCAGTCGCCCCTGGAGAGGAACATTGGCTTCTGGACACAAGCCTAGATGAGGTCTATTGGCCCTGCAGTCAGTCGAGAGCAATCCCCAGCTTTCCTTCGCAACTCGAATGGAAGATTGGACTTCCCTGGGCCAACACAAGAGGCATCCTGAATTCCCCGTCGTAACTCGAGAATCCCGCCGCAACTCGAGAAAAGCCACGTGGTTCCCCCGTCATCGCAAGATGAAGCCCTTTCCCGCTACAGCGTCTCAGGAGAAGTCCCACGTTAGGAATTGGAGGTCGAAACGGTACTTGGCACCCTTGATGCGCCCCACAAAGTTCCCCGGAATCCCGGTCTCCCTGGAGAGGAACCCCGAGGTTTTCCGGCACCACTTCCTCTGAGCCCCTTCTACCCTCCTGATCTCGACAGGAGGGTCGACTCCCCTGCTTTGTCTGGAAGGGGTTCCCGACCTTCCGGTCGCACCTCAGGATGAGGCCGGTCTCACGACGACATTCCAGACGTGGCCTCGTGGGTGCTTCCACATTGCGAAGCACCCCGATTTCCCGGTCCCCTCTTGGTAAGAACCCGATGCCCGGACACCTCTCCGAACTCCACCCTGTGAATGAAGTCAACACGAAGGGGCAGTGACTCGCCCGTGCATCGTCCGGAAAAAACCCCCAGGTTCCAAATACAGCTCGACAAGTGGCCTCTCTCCCCGGGGACACCTCGAGAGGCAAGCGGAGTTCCATGCCTCAACCCAAGACGAGGCCTGACTCTCCTGTCCCCAGTCTGCAGGGACCCTGCGATCGGAGTCTGAAATCAGAGGAACCCTGCGGTTCCTGCCTCAACTGGAGATGAGGCCCTCTTCCAATGCACCGAACCCCGTGGAGTCCCGAGAGGCCCCTCCCACCTCCAGTTTCCCTGACTTCTCAGAGCCACCATGAGAAGCCCCCTGAGGTCACCTGCACAAGTCGAGGGAACCCAGGGTTTCCTGCCTCAACCCGAGAAAGACCTCGAGAGACCTTCTTCAACACGTCTCGAGGCCAGATTCCCCTCCCATGACTCGAGAGCAGTGACGCGCTCCCCCTCGCCACTCGCATGGAGACCCGACTTCCCTGGCGCCCCACGAGAGGCTCACTGACCTCGCCGTCGTACCTCGTGAGAAACCGCACACTGGGGCCGCCGCTCGAGAACAACCCCGAGATTCCCCCGTCATCGCGGAGATGAGGGCCTTCGTCTCCTGCATGGCCTAGAGGCCAATCTCGCGACCTCTCTCCAAACGCCTCAGGAGGCTTGACTCCCTTTAGTCCACCCAGTGAGCTCCAAGAGATACCCGTCGCGATTCGAGAGCAGAGCGGGGTTCTTTGCTTCCACTCGAGGTGAATGCCTGTCTCCCCGGGTGCGTCTGGAATGCAACCCCGAGATCCCTGTCGCCCCTGGAGAGGAACATTGGCTTCTGGACACAAGCCTAGATGAGGTCTATTGGCCCTGCAGTCACTCGAGAGCAATCCCCAGCTTTCCTTCGCAACTCGAATGGAAGATTGGACTTCCCTGGGCCAACACAAGAGGCATCCTGAATTCCCCGTCGTAACTCGAGAATCCCGCCGCAACTCGAGAAAAGCCACGTGGTTCCCCCGTCATCGCAAGATGAAGCCCTTTCCCGCTACAGCGCCTCAGGAGAAGTCCCACGTTAGGAATTGGAGGTCGAAAGGGCACTTGGCACCCTTGATGCGCCCCCACAAAGTTCCCCGGCATCCCGGTCTCCCTGGAGAGGAACACCGAGGTTTTCCGGCACCACTTCCTCTGAGCCCCTTCTACCCTCCTGATCTCGACAGGAGGGTCGACTCCCCTGCTTTGTCTGGAAGGGGTTCCCGACCTTCCGGTCGCACCTCAGGATGAGGCCGGTCTCACGACGACATTCCAGACGTGGCCTCGTGGGTGCTTCCACATTGCGAAGCACCCCGATTTCCCGGTCCCCTCTTGGTAAGAACCCGATGCCCGGACACCTCTCCGAACTCCACCCTGTGAATGAAGTCAACGCGAAGGGGCAGTGACCCGCCCGTGCATCGTCCGGAAAAAACCCCAGGTTCCAAATACAGCTCGACAAGTGGCCTCTCTCCCCGGGGACACCTCGAGAGGCACGCGGAGTTCCATGCCTCAACCCAAGACGAGGCCTGACTCTCCTGTCCCCAGTCTGCAGGGACCCTGCGATCGGAGTCTGAAATCAGAGGAACCCTGAGCTTCCTGCCTCAACTGGAGATGAGGCCCTCTTCCAATGCACCAAACCCCGTGGAGTCCCGAGAGGCCCCTCCCACCTCCAGTTTCCCTGACTTCTCAGAGCCACCATGAGAAGCCCCCTGAGGTCACCTGCACAAGTCGAGGGAAGCCAGGGTTTCCTGCCTCAACCCGAGAAAGACCTCGAGAGACCTTCTTCAACACGTCTCGAGGCCAGATTCCCCTACCATGACTCGAGAGCAATGACGCGCTCCCCCTCGCCACTCGCATGGAGACCCGACTTCCCTGGCGCCCCACGAGAGGCTCACTGACCTCGCCGTCGTACCTCGTGAGAAACCGCACCCTGGGGCCGCCGCTCGAGAACAACCCCGAGACTCCCCCGTCATCGCGGAGATGAGGGCCTTCGTCTCCTGCATGGCCTAGAGGCCAACCTCGCGACCTCTCTCCAAACGCCTCAGGAGGCTTGACTCCCTTGAGTCCACCCAGTGAGCTCCAAGAGATACCCGTCGCGATTCGAGAGCAGAGCGGGGTTCTTTGCTTCAACTCGAGATGAATGCCTGTCTCCCCGGGTGCGTCTGGAATGCAACCCCGAGATCCCTGTCGCCCCTGGAGAGGAACATTGGCTTCTGGACACAAGCCTAGATGAGGTCAATTGGCCCTGCAGTCACTCGAGAGCAATCCCCAGCTTTCCTTTGCAACTCGAATGGAAGATTGGACTTCCCTGGGCCAACACAAGAGGCATCCTGAATTCCCCGTCGTAACTCGAGAATCCCGCCGCAACTCGAGAAAAGCCACGTGGCTCCCCCGTCATCGCAAGATGAAGCCCTTTCCCGCTACAGCGCCTCAGGAGAATTCCCACGTTAGGAATTGGAGGTCGAAACGGTACTTGGCACCCTTGATGCGCCCCACAAAGTTCCCCGGCATCCCGGTCTCCCTGGAGAGGAACACCGAGGTTTTCCGGCACCACTTCCTCTGAGCCCTTTCTACCCTCCTGATCTCGACAGGAGGGTCGACTGCACTGCTTTGTCTGGAAGGGGTTCCCGACCTTCCTGTCGCACCTCAGGATGAGGCCGGTCTCACGAAGACATTCCAGACGTGGCCTCGTGGGTGCTTCCACATTCCGTAGGACCCCGATTTCCCGGTCCCCTCTTGAGAAGAACCCGATGCCCGGACACCTCTCCGAACTCCACCCTGTGAATGAAGTCAACACGAAGGGGCAGTGACTCGCCCGTGCATCGTCCGGAAAAAACACCCAGGTTTCAAATACAGCTCGACAAGTGGCCTCTCTCCCCGGGGACACCTCGAGAGGCAAGCGGAGTTCCATGCCTCGACCCAAGACGAGGCCTGACTCTCCTGTCCCCAGTCTGCACGGACCCTGCGATCGGAGTCTGAAATCTGAGGAACCCTGAGCTTCCTGCCTCAACTGGAGATGAGGCCCTCTTCCAATGCACCAAACCCTGTGGAGTCCCGAGAGGCCCCTCCCACCTCCAGTTTCCCTGACTTCTCAGAGCCACCATGAGAAGCCCCCTGAGGTCACCTGCACAAGTCGCGGGAAGCCAGGGTTTCCTGCCTCGACCCGAGAAAGACCTCGAGAGACCTTCTTCAACACGTCTCGAGGCCAGATTCCCCTACCATGACTCGAGAGCAGTGACGCGCTCCCCCTCGCCACTCGCATGGAGACCCGACTTCCCTGGCGCCCCACGAGAGGCTCACTGACCTCGCCGTCGTACCTCGTGAGAAACCGCACCCTGGGGCCGCCGCTCGAGAACAACCCCGAGATTGCCCCGTCATCGAGAGATGAGGGCCTTCGTCTCCTGCGTGGCCTAGAGACCAATCTCGCGACCTCTCTCCAAACGCCTCAGGAGGCTTGACTCCCTTGAGTCCACCCAGTGAGCTCCAAGAGATACCCGTCGGGACTGGAGAGCAGAGCGGGGTTCTTTGCTTCCACTCGAGGTGAATGCCTGTTTCCCCGGGTGCGTCTGGAATGCAACCCCGAGATCCCAGTCGCCCCTGGAGAGGAACATTGGCTTCTGGACACAAGCCTAGATGAGGTCTATTGGCCCTGCAGTCACTCGAGAGCAATCCCCAGCTTTCCTTCGCAACTCGAATGGAAGATTGGACTTCCCTGGGCCAACACAAGAGGCATCCTGAATTCCCCGTCGTAACTCGAGAATCCCGCCGCAACTCGAGAAAAGCCACGTGGTTCCCCCGTCATCGCAAGATGAAGCCCTTTCCCGCTACAGCGCCTCAGGAGAATTCCCACGTTAGGAATTGGAGGTCGAAACGGTACTTGGCACCCTTGATGCGCCCCACAAAGTTCCCCGGCATCCCGGTCTCCCTGGAGAGGAACCCCGAGGTTTTCCGGCACCACTTCCTCTGAGCCCTTCTACCCTCCTGATCTCGACAGGAGGGTCGACTCCCCTGCTTTGTCTGGAAGGGGTTCCCGACCTTCCGGTCGCACCTCAGGATGAGGCCGGTCTCACGAAGACATTCCAGACGTGGCCTCGTGGGTGCTTCCACATTGCGAAGCACCCCGATTTCCCGGTCCCCTCTTGGTAAGAACCCGATGCCCGGACACCTCTCCGAACTCCACCCTGTGAATGAAGTCAACACGAAGGGGCAGTGACTCGCCCGTGCATCGTCCGGAAAAACCCCAGGTTCCAAATACAGCTCGACAAGTGGCCTCTCTCCCCGGGGACACCTCGAGAGGCAAGCGGAGTTCCATGCCTCAACCCAAGACGAGGCCTGACTCTCCTGTCCCCAGTCTGCAGGGACCCTGCGATCGGAGTCTGAAATCAGAGGAACCCTGAGCTTCCTGCCTCAACTGGAGATGAGGCCCTCTTCCAATGCACCAAACCCCGTGGAGTCCCGAGAGGCCCCTCCCACCTCCAGTTTCCCTGACTTCTCAGAGCCACCATGAGAAGCCCCCTGAGGTCACCTGCACAAGTCGCGGGAACCCAGGGTTTCCTGCCTCAACCCGAGAAAGACCTCGAGAGACCTTCTTCAACACGTCTCGAGGCCAGATTCCCCTACCATGACTCGAGAGCAATGACGCGCTCCCCCTCGCCACTCGCATGGAGACCCGACTTCCCTGGCGCCCCACGAGAGGCTCACTGACCTCGCCGTCGTACCTCGTGAGAAACCGCACCCTGGGGCCGCCGCTCGAGAACCACCCCGAGGCTCCCCCGTCATCGCGGAGATGAGGGCCTTCGTCTCCTGCATGGCCTAGAGGCCAACCTCGCGACCTCTCTCCAAACGCCTCAGGAGGCTTGACTCCCTTGAGTCCACCCAGTGAGCTCCAAGAGATACCCGTCGCGATTCGAGAGCAGAGCGGGGTTCTTTGCTTCCACTCGAGATGAATGCCTGTCTCCCCGGGTGCGTCTGGAATGCAACCCCGAGATCCCTGTCGCCCCTGGAGAGGAACATTGGCTTCTGGACACAAGCCTAGATGAGGTCTATTGGCCCTGCAGTCACTCGAGAGCAATCCCCAGCTTTCCTTCGCAACTCGAATGGAAGATTGGACTTCCCTGGGCCAACACAAGAGGCATCCTGAATTCCCCGTCTTAACTCGAGAATCCCGCCGCAACTCGAGAAAAGCCACGTGGCTCCCCCGTCATCGCAAGATGAAGCCCTATCCCGCTACAGCGTCTCAGGAGAAGTCCCACGTTAGGAATTGGAGGTCGAAACGGTTCTTGGCACCCTTGATGCGCCCCACAAAGTTCCCCGGCATCCCGGTCTCCCTGGAGAGGAACACCGAGGTTTTCCGGCACCACTTCCTCTGAGCCCCTTCTACCCTCCTGATCTCGACAGGGGGGTCGACTCCCCTGCTTTGTCTGGAAGGGGTTCCCGACCTTCCGGTCGCACCTCAGGATGAGGCCGATCTCACGACGACATTCCAGACGTGGCCTCGTGGGTGCATCCACATTGCGAAGCACCCCGATTTCCCGGTCCCCTCTTGGTAAGAACCCGATGCCCGGACACCTCTCCGAACTCTACCCTGTGAATGAAGTCAACACGAAGGGGCACTGACTCGCCCGTGCATCGTCCGGAAAAAAACCCAGGTTCCAAATACAGCTCGACATGTGGCCTCTCTCCCCGGGGACACCTCGAGAGGCAAGCGCAGTTCCATGCCTCAACCCAAGACGAGGCCTGACTCTCCTGTCCCCAGTCTGCAGGGACCCTGCGATCGGAGTCTGAAATCAGAGGAACCCTGAGCTTCCTGCCTCAACTGGAGATGAGGCCCTCTTCCAATGCACCAAACCCCGTGGAGTCCCGAGAGGCCCCTCCCACCTCCAGTTTCCCTGACTTCTCAGAGCCACCATGAGAAGCCCCCTGAGGTCACCTGCACAAGTCGAGGGAACCCAGGTTTTCCTGCCTCAACCCGAGAAAGACCTCGAGAGACCTTCTTCAACACGTCTCGAGGCCAGATTCCCCTACCATGACTCGAGAGCAGTGACGCGCTCCCCCTCGCCACTCGCATGGAGACCCGACTTCCCTGGCGCCCCACGAGAGGCTCACTGACCTCGCCGTCGTACCTCGTGAGAAACCGCACCCTGGGGCCGCCGCTCGAGAACCACCCCGAGACTCCCCCGTCATCGCGGAGATGAGGGCCTTCGTCTCCTGCATGGCCTAGAAGCCAACCTCGCGACCTCTCTCCAAAACGCCTCAGGAGGCTTGACTCCCTTTAGTCCACCCAGTGAGCTCCAAGAGATACCCGTCGCGATTCGAGAGCAGAGCGGGGTTCTTTGCTTCCACTCGAGATGAATGCCTGTCTCCCCGGGTGCGTCTGGAATGCAACCCCGAGATGCCTGTCGCCCCTAGAGAGGAACATTGGCTTCTGGACACAAGCCTAGATGAGGTATATTGGCCCTGCAGTCACTCGAGAGCAATCCCCAGCTTTCCTTCGCAACTCGAATGGAAGATTGGACTTGCCTGGGCCAACACAAGAGGCATCCTGAATTCCCCGTCGTAACTCGAGAATCCCGCCGCAACTCGAGAAAAACCACGTGGTTCCCCCGTAATCGCAAGATGAAGCCCTTTCCCGCGACAGCGTCTCAGGAGAAGTCCCACGTTAGGAAATGGAGGTCGAAACGGTACTTGGCACCCTTGAGGCGCCCCACAAAGTTCCGCGGCATCCCGGTCTCCCTGGAGAGGAACACCGAGGTTTTCCGGCACCACTTCCTCTGAGCCCCTTCTACCCTCCTGATCTCGACAGGAGGGTCGACTCCCCTGCTTTGTCTGGAAGGGGTTCCCGACCTTCCGGTCGCACCTAAGGATGAGGCCGGTCTCACGACGACATTCCAGACGTGGCCTCGTGGGTGCTTCCACATTGCGAAGCACCCCGATTTCCCGGTCCCCTCTTGGTAAGAACCCGATGCCCGGACACCTCTCCGAACTCCACCCTGTGAATGAAGTCAACACGAAGGGGCAGTGACTCGCCCGTGCATCGTCCGGAAAAAACCCCCAGGTTCCAAATACAGCTCGACAAGTGGCCTCTCTCCCCGGGGACACCTCGAGAGGCAAGCGGAGTTCCATGCCTCAACCCAAGACGAGGCCTGACTCTCCTGTCCCCAGTCTGCAGGGACCCTGCGATCGGAGTCTGAAATCTGAGGAACCCTGCGGTTCCTGCCTCAACTGGAGATGAGGCCCTCTTCCAATGCACCAAACCCCGTGGAGTCCCGAGAGGCCCCTCCCACCTCCAGTTTCCCTGACTTCTCAGAGCCACCATGAGAAGCCCCCTGAGGTCACCTGCACAAGTCGAGGGAAGCCAGGGTTTCCTGCCTCAACCCGAGAAAGACCTCGAGAGACCTTCTTCAACACGTCTCGAGGCCAGATTCCCCTACCATGACTCGAGAGCAGTGACGCGCTCCCCCTCGCCACTCGCATGGAGACCCGACTTCCCTGGCGCCCCACGAGAGGCTCACTGACCTCGCCGTCGTACCTCGTGAGAAACCGCACCCTGGGGCCGCCGCTCGAGAACCACCCCGAGACTCCCCCGTCATCGCGGAGATGAGGCCCTTCGTCTCCTGCATGGCCTAAAGGCCAACCTCGCGACCTCTCTCCAAACGCCTCAGGAGGCTTGACTCCCTTGAGTCCACCCAGTGAGCTCCAAGAGATACCCGTCGCGATTCGAGAGCAGAGCGGGGTTCTTTGCTTCCACTCGAGATGAATGCCTGTCTCCCCGGGTGCGTCTGGAATGCAACCCCGAGATCCCAGTCGCCCCTGGAGAGGAACATTGGCTTCTGGACACAAGCCAGATGAGGTCTATTGGCCCTGCAGTCACTCGAGAGCAATCCCCAGCTTTCCTTTGCAACTCGAATGGAAGATTGGACTTCCCTGGGCCAACACAAGAGGCATCCTGAATTCCCCCTCGTAACTCGAGAATCCCGCCGCAACTCGAGAAAAGCCACGTGGTTCCCCCGTCATCGCAAGATGAAGCCCTTTCCCGCTACAGCGTCTCAGGAGAAGTCCCACGTTAGGAATTGGAGGTCGAAACGGTACTTGGCACCCTTGATGCGCCCCACAAAGTTCCCCGGCATCCCGGTCTCCCTGGAGAGGAACCCCGAGGTTTTCCGGCACCACTTCCTCTGAGCCCCTTCTACCCTCCTGATCTCGACAGGAGGGTCGACTCCCCTGCTTTGTCTGGAAGGGGTTCCCGACCTTCCGGTCGCACCTCAGGATGAGGCCGGTCTCACGATGTCATTCCAGACGTGGCCTCGTGGGTGCTTCCACATTGCGAAGCACCCCGATTTCCCGGTCCCCTTTTGATAAGAACCCGATGCCCGGACACCTCCCCGAACTCCACCCTGTGAATGAAGTCAACACGAAGGGGCAGTGACTCGCCCGTGCATCGTCCGGAAAAAAACCCCAGGTTCCAAATACAGCTCGACAAGTGGCCTCTCTCCCCGGGGACACCTCGAGAGGCAAGCGGAGTTCCATGCCTCAACCCAAGACGAGGCCTGACTCTCCTGTCCCCAGTCTGCAGGGACCCTGCGATCGGAGACTGAAATCAGAGGAACCCTGAGCTTCCTGCCTCAACTGGAGATGAGGCCCTCTTCCAATGCACCAAACCCCGTGGAGTCCCGAGAGGCCCCTCCCACCTCCAGTTTCCCTGACTTCTCAGAGCCACCATGAGAAGCCCCCTGAGGTCACCTGCACAAGTCGAGGGAAGCCAGGGTTTCCTGCCTCAACCCGAGAAAGACCTCGAGAGACCTTCTTCAACACGTCTCGAGGCCAGATTCCCCTACCATGACTCGAGAGCAGTGACGCGCTCCCCCTCGCCACTCGCATGGAGACCCGACTTCCCTGGCGCCCCACGAGAGGCTCACTGACCTCGCCGTCGTACCTCGTGAGAAACCGCACCCTGGGGCCGCCGCTCGAGAACCACCCCGAGACTCCCCCGTCATCGCGGAGATGAGGGCCTTCGTCTCCTGCATGGCCTAGAGGCCAATCTCGCGACCTCTCTCCAAACGCCTCAGGAGGCTTGACTCCCTTGAGTCCACCCAGTGAGCTCCAAGAGATACCCGTCGCGACTCGAGAGCAGAGCGGGGTTCTTTGCTTCCACTCGAGATGAATGCCTGTCTCCCCGGGTGCGTCTGGAATGCAACCCCGAGATCCCAGTCGCCCCTGGAGAGGAACATTGGCTTCTGGACACAAGCCTAGATGAGGTCTATTGGCCCTGCAGTCACTCGAGAGCAATCCCCAGCTTTCCTTCGCAACTCGAATGGAAGATTGGACTTCCCTGGGCCAACACAAGAGGCATCCTGAATTCCCCGTCGTAACTCGAGAATCCCGCCGCAACTCGGGAAAAGCCACGTGGTTCCCCCGTCATCGCAAGATGAAGCCCTATCCCGCGACAGCGTCTCAGGAGAAGTCCCACGTTAGGAATTGGAGGTCGAAACGGTACTTGGCACCCTTGATGCGCCCCACAAAGTTCCCCGGCATCCCGGTCTCCCTGGAGAGGAACACCGAGGTTTTCCGGCACCACTTCCTCTGAGCCCCTTCTACCCTCCTGATCTCGACAGGAGGGTCGACTCCCCTCCTTTGTCTGGAAGGGGTTCCCGACCTTCCGGTCGCACGTCAGGATGAGGCCGGTCTCACGACGACATTCCAGACGTGGCCTCGTGGGTGCTTCCACATTGCGAAGCACCCCGATTTCCCGGTCCCCTCTTGGTAAGAACCCGATGCCCGGACACCTCTCCGAACTCCACCCTGTGAATGAAGTCAACACGAAGGGGCAGTGACTCGCCCGTGCATCGTCCAGAAAAATCCCCAGGTTCCAAATACAGCTCGACAAGTGGCCTCTCTCCCCGGGGACACCTCGAGAGGCAAGCGGAGTTCCATGCCTCAACCCAAGACGAGGCCTGACTCTCCTGTCCCCAGTCTGCAGGGACCCTGCGATCGGAGTCTGAAATCAGAGGAACCCTGAGCTTCCTGCCTCACCTGGAGATGAGGCCCTCTTCCAATGCACCAAACCCCGTGGAGTCCCGAGAGGCCCCCCCCCCACCTCCAGTTTCCCTGAGTTCTCAGAGCCACCATGAGAAGGCCCCTGAGGTCACCTGCACAAGTCGAGGGAAACCAGGGTTTCCTGCCTCAACACGAGAAAGACCTCGAGAGACCTTCTTCAACAAGTCTCGAGGCCAGATTCCCCTACCATGACTCGAGAGATATGACGCGCTCCCCCTCGCCACTCGCATGGAGACCCGACTTCCCTGGCGCCCCACGAGAGGCTCACTGACCTCGCCGTCGTACCTCGTGAGAAACCGCACACTGGGGCCGCCGCTCGAGAACCACCCCGAGACTCCCCCGTCATCGCGAGATGAGGGCCTTCGTCTCCTGCATGGCCTAGAGGCCAATCTCGCGACCTCTCTCCAAACGCCTCAGGAGGCTTGACTCCCTTTAGTCCACCCAGTGAGCTCCAAGAGATACCCGTCGCGACTCGAGAGCAGAGCGGGGTTCTTTGCTTCCACTCGAGATGAATGCCTGTCTCCCCGGGTGCGTCTGGAATGCAACCCCGAGATCCCGGTCGCCCCTGGAGAGGAACATTGGCTTCTGGACACAAGCCTAGATGAGGTATATTGGCCCTGCAGTCACTCGAGAGCAATCCCCAGCTTTCCTCCGCAACTCGAATGGAAGATTGGACTTCCCTGGGCCAACACAAGAGGCATCCTGAATTCCCCGTCGTAACTCGAGAATCCCGCCGCAACTCGGGATAAACCACGTGGTTCCCCCGTAATCGCAAGATGAAGCCCTTTCCCGCTACAGCGTCTCAGGAGAAGTCCCACGTTAGGAATTGGAGGTGGAAACGGTACTTGGCACCCTTGATGCGCCCCACCAAGTTCCCCGGCATCCCGGTCTCCCTGGAGAGGAACACCGACGTTTTCCGGCACCACTTCCTCTGAGCCCCTTCTACCCTCCTGATCTCGACAGGAGGGTCGACTCCCCTGCTTTGTCTGGAAGGGGTTCCCGACCTTCCGGTCGCACCTCAGGATGAGGCCGGTCTCACGACGACATTCCAGACGTGGCCTCGTGGGTGCTTCCACATTGCGAAGCACCCCGATTTCCCGGTCCCCTCTTGGTAAGAACCCGATGCCCGGACACCTCTCCGAACTCCACCCTGTGAATGAAGTCCACACGAAGGGGCAGTGACTCGCCCGTGCATCGTCCGGAAAAACCCCCAGGTTCCAAATACAGCTCGACAAGTGGCCTCTCTCCCCGGGGACACCTCGAGAGGCAAGCGGAGTTCCATGCCTCAACCCAAGACGAGGCCTGACTCTCCTGTCCCCAGTCTGCAGGGACCCTGCGATCGGAGTCTGAAATCTGAGGAACCCTGAGGTTCCTGCCTCATCTGGAGATGAGGCCCTCTTCCAATGCACCAAACCCCGTGGAGTCCCGAGAGGCCTCTCCCACCTCCAGTTTCCCTGACTTCTCAGAGCCACCGGGAGAAGCACCCTGAGGTCACCTGCACAAGTCGAGGGAAGCCAGGGTTTCCTGCCTCAACCCAAGAAAGACCTCGAGAGACCTTCTTCAACACGTCTCAAGGCCAGATTCCCCTACCATGACTCGAGAGCAATGACGCGCTCCCCCTCGACACTCGCATGGAGACCCGACTTCCCTGGCGCCCCACGAGAGGCTCACTGACCTCGTCGTCGTACCTCGTGAGAAACCGCACCCTGGGGCCGCCGCTCGAGAACCACCCCGAGACTCCCCCGTCATCGCGGAGATGAGGGCCTTCGTCTCCTGCATGGCCTAGAGACCAATCTCGCGACCTCTCTCCAGACGCCTCAGGAGGCTTGACTCCCTTGAGTCCACCCAGTGAGCTCCAAGAGATACCCGTCGCGACTCGAGAGCAGAGCGGGGTTCTTTGCTTCCACTCGAGATGAATGCCTGTCTCCCCGGGTGCGTCTGGAATGCAACCCCGAGATCCCGGTCGCCCCTGGAGAGGAACATTGGCTTCTGGACACAAGCCTAGATGAGGTCTATTGGCCCTGCAGTCACTCGAGAGCAATCCCCAGCTTTCCTTCGCAACTCGAATGGAAGATTGGACTTCCCTGGGCCAACACAAGAGGCATCCTGAATTCCCCGTCGTAACTCGAGAATCCCGCCGCAACTCGAGAAAAGCCACGTGGTTCCCCCGTCATCGCAAGATGAAGCCCTTTCCCGCTACAGCGTCTCAGGAGAAGTCCCACGTTAGGAATTGGAGGTCGAAACGGTACTTGGCACCCTTGATGCGCCCCACAAAGTTCCCCGGCATCCCGGTCTCCCTGGAGAGGAACCCCGAGGTTTTCCGGCACCACTTCCTCTGAGCCCCTTCTACCCTCCTGATCTCGACAGGAGGGTCGACTCCCCTGCTTTGTCTGGAAGGGGTTCCCGACCTTCCGGTCGCACCTCAGGATGAGGCCGGTCTCACGACGACATTCCAGACGTGGCCTCGTGGGTGCTTCCACATTGCGAAGCACCCCGATTTCCCGGTCCCCTCTTGGTAAGAACCCGATGCCCGGACACCTCTCCGAACTCCACCCTGTGAATGAAGTCAACACGAAGGGGCAGTGACTCGCCCGTGCATCGTCCGGAAAAAACCCCCAGGTTCCAAATACAGCTCGACAAGTGGCCTCTCTCCCCGGGGACACCTCGAGAGGCAAGCGGAGTTCCAGGCCTCAACCCAAGACGAGGCCTGACTCTCCTGTCCCCAGTCTGCAGGGACCCTGCGATCGGAGTCTGAAATCAGAGGAACCCTGAGGTTCCTGCCTCAACTGGAGATGAGGCCCTCTTCCAATGCACCAAACCCCGTGGAGTCCCGAGAGGCCCCTCCCACCTCCAGTTTCCCTGACTTCTCAGAGCCACCATGAGAAGCCCCCTGAGGTCACCTGCACAAGTCGAGGGAAGCCAGGGTTTCCTGCCTCAACCCGAGAAATACCTCGAGAGACCTTCTTCAACACGTCTCGAGGCCAGATTCCCCTACCATGACTCGAGAGCAATGACGCGCTCCCCCTCGCCACTCGCATGGAGACCCGACTTCCCTGGCGCCCCACGAGAGGCTCACTGACCTCGCCGTCGTACCTCGTGAGAAACCGCACCCTGGGGCCGCCGCTCGAGAACCACCCCGAGACTCCCCCGTCATCGCGGAGATGAGGCCCTTCGTCTCCTGCATGGCCTAGAGGCCAACCTCGCGACCTCTCTCCAAACGCCTCAGGAGACTTGACTCCCTTTAGTCCACCCACTGAGCCCCTAGCGATACCCGTCGCGACTCGAGAGCAGAGCGGGGTTCTTTGCTTCCACTCGAGATGAATGCCTGTCTCCCCGGGTGCGTCGGGAATGCAACCCCGAGATCCCTGTCGCCCCTGGAGAGGAACATTGGCTTCTGGACACAAGCCTAGATGAGGTATATTGGCCCTGCAGTCACTCGAGAGCAATCCCCAGCTTTCCTTCGCAACTCGAATGGAAGATTGGACTTCCCTGGGCCAACACAAGAGGCATCCTGAATTCCCCTTCGTAACTCGAGAATCCCGCCGCAACTCGAGAAAAACCACGTGGTTACCCCGTCATCGCAAGATGAAGCCCTTTCCCGCTACAGCGTCTCAGGAGAAGTCCCACGTTAGGAATTGGAGGTCCAAACGGTACTTGGCACCCTTGATGCGCCCCACCAAGTTCCCCGACATCCCGGTCTCCCCCGAGAGGAGCACCGAGGTTTTCCGGCACCACTTCCTCTGAGCCCCTTCTACCCTCCTGATCTCGACAGGAGGGTCGACTCCCCTGCTTTGTCTGGAAGGGGTTCCCGACCTTCCGGTCGCACCTCAGGATGAGGCCGGTCTCACGACGACATTCCAGACGTGGCCTCGTGGGTGGTTCCACATTCCGAAGGACCACGATTTCCCGGTCCCCTCTTGATAAGAACCCGATGCCCGCACACCTCTCCGAACTCCACCCTGTGAATGAAGTCAACACGAAGGGGCAGTGACTCGCCCGTGCATCGTCCGGAAAAAACCCCCAGGTTCCAAATACAGCTCGACAAGTGGCCTCTCTCCCCGGGGACACCTCGAGAGGCAAGCGGAGTTCCATGCCTCAACCCAAGACGAGGCCTGTCTCTCCTGTCCCAAGTCTGCAGGGACCGTGCGATTGGAGTCTGAAATCAGAGGAACCCTGAGGTTCCTGCCTCAACTGGACATGAGGCCCTCTTCCAATTCACCAAACCCAGTGGAGTCCCGAGAGGCCCCTGCCAACTCCAGTTTCCCTGACTTCTCAGAGCCACCATGAGTAGCCCCCTGAGGTCACCTGCACAAGTCGAGGGAACCCAGCGTTTCCTGCCTCAACCCGAGAAAGATCTCGAGAGACCTTCTTCAACACGTCTCGAGGCCAGATTCCCCTACCATGACTCGAGAGCAATGACGCGCTCCCCCTCGCCACTCGCATGGAGACCCGACTTCCCTGGCGCCCCACGAGAGGCTCACTGACCTCGCCGTCGTACCTCGGGAGAAAGCGCACACTGGGGCCGCCGCTCGAGAACAACCCCGAGACTCCCCCGGCATCGCGAGATGAGGGCCTTCGTCTCCTGCATGGCCTAGAGACCAATCTCGCGACCTCTCTCCAAACGCCTCAGGAGGCTTGACTCCCTTTAATCCACCCAGTGAGCTCCAAGAGATACCCGTCCCGACTCGAGAGCAGAGCGGGGTTCTTTGCTTCCACTCGAGATGAATGCCTGTCTCCCCGGGTGCGTCTGGAATGCAACCCCGAGATCCCTGTCGCCCCTGGAGAGGAACATTGGCTTCTGAACACAAGCCTAGATGAGGTCTATTGGCCCTGCAGTCACTCGAGAGCAATCCCCAGCTTTTCTTCGCAACTCGAATGGAAGATTGGACTTCCCTGGGCCAACACAAGAGGCATCCTGAATTCCCCGTCGTAACTCGAGAAACCCGCCGCAACTCGAGAAAAACCACGTGGTTCCCCCATAATCGCAAGATTGAAGCCCTTTCCCGCTACAGCGTCTCAGGAGAAGTCCCACGTTAGGAAGTGGAGGTCAAAACGGTACTTGCCACCCTTGAGGCGACCCACCAAGTTCCCCGACATCCCGGTCTCCCCGAGAGGAGCACCGAGGTTTTCCGGCACCACTTCCTCTGAGCCCCTTCTACCCTCCTGATCTCGACAGGAGGGTCGACTCCCCTCCTTTGTCTGGAAGGGGTTCCCGACCTTCCGGTCGCACGTCAGGATGAGGCCGGTCTCACGACGACATTCCAGACGTGGCCTCGTGGGTGGTTCCACATTCCGAAGGACCCCGATTTCCCGGTCCCCTCTTGATAAGAACCCGATGCCCGCACACCTCTCCGAACTCCACCCTGTGAATGAAGTCAACACGAAGGGGCAGTGACTCGCCCGTGCATCATCCGGAAAAAACCCCCAGGTTCCAAATACAGCTCGACAAGTGGCCTCTCTCCCCGGGGACACCTCGAGAGGCAAGCGGAGTTCCATGCGTCAACCCAAGACGAGTCCTGACTCTCCTGTCCCAAGTCTGCAGGGACCATGCGATCGGAGTCTGAAATCAGAGGAACCCTGAGGTTCCTGCCTCAACTGGAGATGAGGCCCTCTTCCAATGCACCAAACCCAGTGGAGTCCCGAGAGGCCCCTCCCAACTTCAGTTTCCTTGACTTCTCAGAGCCACCAGGAGAAGCCCCCTGAGGTCACCTGCCCAAGTCGAGGGAACCCAGGGTCTCCTGCCTCAACCTGAGAAAGATCTCGAGAGACCTTCTTCAACACGTCTCGAGGCCAGATTCCCCTACCATGACTCGAGAGCAATGACGCTGGCAATAATAACGCAGATGAGCAGCCAGGAATCACGCAGCTCAACTGGCAATTATCAAGCTAATGAGCAGGCAGGAATCATGCATCTCAGCTGGCAATTATCAAGCCGATGAGCATGCAGGAATCACTCAGCTAAGCTGGCGATTATCAAGCCGATGAACAGGCAGTAATTACGCAGCTCAGCTGGCACTTGTCAAGCAGCTGAGCAGACAGGAAAAACGCAGCTCATTAGGCCCTGATCACTTGACTGAGCTCGCACTGTTCACGTGGCTGATAATACACTGATATCGTGCTTGATCATGCCCTGATCACATGGCTATCATTCACTGATCACTTCACTGTGCTAGCACTGATCACGTGGATGATCATACACTGATTACGTGACTGATCATGCACTACAAAAATGGCGGATCATGCACTGATCACGTGACTGATCATGCACTGATCACGTGACTGATCATGCATTGATCACGTGCCTGATCATGCACTGATCACGTGGCTGAATATGCACTGATCACGAAGCTGATCATACACTGACCACGGGACTGTGCATGCACTGATCACTTGGCTGATCATGCACTGATCACGTTGCTGATCATGCATTGACACGTGCCTCATCCTGCACTGATCAGGTGGCTGATCATGCACTGATCACGAAGCTGATCATACACTGACCACTGGACTGTGCATGCACTGATCACTTGGCTGATCATGCACTGATAACCTGGCTATCATACACTGATCACGTGACTGATCATGCACTAATCACGTTGCGGATCATGCACTGATAACATGGCTGATCATACACTGATCACGTGACTGTGCATGCACTGATCACGTTGCTGATCATGCACTGATCACGTGGCTGATCATGCACTGATCACGTGGCTGATCATGCACTGATAACCTGGCTATCATACACTGATCACGTGACTGATCATGGACTCTTCACGTGCCTGTTCATGCACTGATCCCGTGGCTAATCATGCACTGATCACGTGGCTGACCATACACTGATCAAATGACTGATCAAGCACTGATCACGTGCCTGGTCATGCACTGATCAGGTGGGTGATCATGCACTGATCACGAAGCAGATCATACACTGATCACGTAACTGTGCATGCACTGATCACGTGGCTGATCATGCACTTTTCATGTGACTGAGCATGCACCGATCACGTAGCTATCCTGCATTGATCACTTGGCTATCATGCACTGATGACGTGGCTGATCATACACTGATCACGTGGCTTATCATGCACTGATCACGTGCCTGATCATGCACTAATCACGTTGCTGATCAGCACTGGTCAGGTGCCTATCATGCACTGATTACGTGGCTGATCATGCACTGATCAAATAGCTATCATGCACTGACCACATGGCTATCATGCACTGACCCATGGCTGATCATGCACTGATCACGTGACTGATCATGCACTGATCACCTGGCTATCAAGCACTGATCACGTGGCTGATCATACACTGATCACGTTACTGATCATGCACTTATCACGGGACTGAACATGCACTGATCATGTGGCTGATCATGCACTGATCACGTGCCTGATCATGCACTGATCGAGTAGCTATCATGCACTGATCACATGACTGTGCATGCCATGATCACGTGACTGATCATTCTCTGATCACGTGGCTATCATGCACTGATCATGAGGCTTATCATACATTGATCACCTAAATAATCATGCACTGATCACGTAGCGATCTTGCACTGATCACGTGGCTGATCAGGCACTGATCACTTAGCTATCATGCACTGATCACATGACTGCGCAAAAACTGATCACGTGGATATCATACACTGGACACATGACAGATCATGCACTGATCACGTGACTGAGCATGCACTGATCTGGTGGCTCTCATGCATTGATCACGTGGTTGATCATACACTGATCACGTGACTGATCATGCACTGATCACGTGGCTGATCATACACTGAACACGTGACTGATCAAGCACTGATCACCTGGCTATCATGCACTGATCACGTAGCTGATCTGGCACTGATCACGTGACTGATCATGCAGTGATCACGTCGCTATCATGCACTGATCTCGAGATTGCCCGTGCACTGGTCACGAAGATGACCATACACTGAACACGTGGCAGATCATGCACTGAAACGTGACTGATCATGCACTGATCACGTGGCTATCATGCACTGATCATGTGCCTCACGAGGCAATAATCAAAGAGCTGAGCAGGCACAAATCAGGGAATCAGCAGGCAATAATCATGGACATCAGCTGTGATGAATCATGCTGCTCAGCG
This sequence comes from Bos javanicus, assembly GCF_032452875.1. NCBI lineage: Eukaryota > Metazoa > Chordata > Mammalia > Artiodactyla > Bovidae > Bos > Bos javanicus. The sequence continues at coordinate 54,010 of NW_026894378.1, read as the reverse complement.
GGCAATAATCAAGCAGCTGAGCACGCAGGAATCACACGGCTCAGCTGGCAAAAGTCAACCAGATGAGCAGGCAGGAATCACGCAGCTCAGCTGGCAACCATCAAGCAGCTGAGCAGGCAGAAATCACACGGCTCAGCTGGCACATATCAAGCAGATTAGCATGCAGGTAATACGCAGCTCAGCTGGCAATTATCAAGCCGATGAGCAGGCAGGAATCAAGCAACTCAGCTGGCAAAAGTCAACCAGATGAGCAGGCAGGAATCACGCAGCTCAGCTGGCAATAATCAAGCAGCTGAGCACGCAGGAATCACACGGCTCAGCTGGCAAAAGTCAACCAGATGAGCAGGCAGGAATCACGCAGCTCAGCTGGCAACCATCAAGCAGCTGAGCAGGCAGAAATCACACGGCTCAGCTGGCAAATATCAAGCAGATTAGCATGCAGGTAATACGCAGCTCAGCTGGCAATTATCAAGCAGATGAGCAGTTAGGAATCACGCAGCTCAGCTGGAAGTTATCAAGCAGGTGAGCAGGCAGGAATCACGCAGCTCACCTGGCAATTGTCAACCAGATGAGTAGGCAGGAATCACGAAGGTCAGCTGGCAATTATGAAACACAAGAGCAGGCAGGAATCACGAAGCTCAGCTGGCACTTATCAAGCAGGTGATTAGGCAGGAATCATGCAGCTAAGCTGGCAATCATCCAGCAGATAAGCAGCCAGAAATCACACAGCTCAGCTGGCAATAATCAAGCAGATGAACAGACAGGAATCACACAGCTCATCAGGCCCTGATCATGTGACTGAGCACGCACTGTTCACGTGACTGATCATGCACTGATCACGGGCCTCATCATGCACTGATCACGTGGCTGATCATGCACTGATCACGTGACTGATCATGCACTTATCACTTGGGTATCATGCACTGATCACGTGGCTGAGCATGCACTGTTCACGTGGCTATCATGCACTGATCACGTGGCTGATCATGCACTGATCACGTGACTGATCATGCACTTATCACTTGGGTATCATCCACTGATCATGAAACTGATCATGCACTGATTACGTGGCTATCATGCAATGATCAGGTGCCTATCATGCACTGATCACGTGGCTGATCATACAATGATCACTTGACTGATAATGCACATACCACGTGGCTATCATGCAGTGATCACGTGGCTGATCATGCACTGATCACGTGCCTATCACGCACTGATCATGTGGCTGCTCATACAATGATCACTTAACTGATCATGCACAGATCACATGGCTATCATGCAGTGATCACGTGGATGATCATGCACTGATCATGTGTCTATCATGCACTGATCACGTGCCTGAACATGCACTGAGTACGTAGATATAAAGCACTGATCACATGACTGGGGATGCACTGGTCACGTGGATATCATACACTGATCACGTGACAGATCATGCACTGATCAAGTGACTGATCATGCACTGATTTGGTGGCTATCATGCACTGATCCCGTGGCTATCATGCACTGATCACGTGCCTGATCATGCACTGATCACGTGACTGATCATGCACTGATCACGTGTCTATCATGCACTGATGATGTTCCTCAGGAGGCAACAATCAAAGAGCTGAGCAGGCACGAATCCCACAATCAGCAGGCAATAATCAGGGACCTCAGCTCTGACGAATCATGCTGCTCAGCTGGCAATAATCAAGCAGCTTAACAGGCAGGTATCACACGGCTCAGCTGGCAATTGTCAAGCAGATGAGCTGGCAGGAATCACGCAGCTCAGCTGGCAATTACCCAGCAGATGAGCAGGCAGGAATCACGCAGCTCAGCTGGGAATTTTTAAGCACCTGAGTAGATAGGAATCACGCAGCTCAGCCGGCCCTGATCACGTGACAGCATGCACTGTTCACGTGGCTGATCATACACTGACCACGGGACTGATCATGCACTGCTCACGTTGCTATCATTCACTGATCACGTGGCTATCATGCCATTGACCACGTGACTGGTCATGCACTGATCACGTGGCTGATCACGCACTGACCACATGTTTATCATGCAGTGATCACGTGACTGAGAGGCGCAGATTATGGGAATGTGCAGGCACTGATCACATGGCTGATCATGCACTGATACCATGACTGAGCATGGACTGATCACTTGACTATCATGTAGTGATCACGTGACTGAAAGGCGCTGAACATGTGACTGATCATGTGCTGATCATGTTTGGTATCATACACTGATCATGTGGCTCTGGAGGCAATAATTAAAGAGCTGAGTAGGCACGAATCACACAATCAGCAGGCAATAATCATGAAGCTCAGCTATGACGAATCATGCTGCTCAGATGGCAATAATCAAGCAGCTGAGCAGGCAGGAATTATGCAGCACAGCTGGCAATTGTCAAGCAGATGACAGGGAGGAATCATGCAGCTCAGCAGGCCCTGATCATGTGAGTGAGCACACACTGTTCACGTGGCTTATCATACACTGATCACGTGGATGATCATGCACTGATCTCGTGGCTGATCATGCACTAATCACGTGGCTGATGAGGCACTGATCCCGTGACTGATGCTGCACTGATCAGGTGGCTCTCAAGCACTGATTACGTGACTGATTATGCACTGATCACGTGGCTGATCGTACTCTGATCACGTGACTGATCATGCACTTATCACGGGGCTATCATGCAGTGATAACATAGCTGATCGTATACTGATCACGTGGCTGATAATGCACTGATCACGTGATTGATCATGCACTTATCACGTGACTCTCATGCACTGATCAGGTGGCTCTCAAGCACTGATCACGTGACTGATTATGCACTGATCACGTGATTGATCATGCACTGATCACGTGACTCTCATGCACTGATCACGTTGCTATCATGCACTGATCACGTGGCTCATCATACACTGATCACGTGACTGATCATGCACTGATCACGTGGCTGATCATACACTGATCACGTGACTGATGATGCACTGAACACGTGGCTATCATGCACTGACCACGTGACTGATCATGCACTGATCACGTGGCTATCATGCACTGATCACGTGGCCATCATGCACTGATCACGTGACTGGTCATGCACTGATCACGTAGCTATCATACACTGATCACTTTACTGGGCATGCACTCATCACATGACAGATCATGCACTGATCACGTGACTTATCATGCACTGATCAGGTGGCTATCATGCACTGATCACGTGGCTATCATGCACTGATCACGTAGCTATCATGCACTGATCACGTGATTGATCATGCACTGATCACGTGACTGATCATGCACTGATCACGTGGCTATCATGCACTGATTACGTGGCTATCATGCACTGATCATGTGACTGTGCATGCACTGATCACCTAACAGATCATGCACTTATCACGTGGCTATCATGCAATGATCACATGACTGCGCCTGCACTGATCACATTAGTGATCATGCACTGATCACGTGGCTATCATGCACTGATCACATGACTCCGCATGCACAGATCACATGGATGATCATGCACTGATCACATGACTGATCATGCGCTGATCATATGACTCATCATGCACTGATTACGTGGCTGATCATACACTGATCACTTGACTGATCATGCACAGATCACGTGGCTATCATGCACTGATCACGTGGCTGATCATGCACATATCACTTGGCTATCATGCACTGATCACTAGACTGCGCATGCACTGACCACGTAAATGATCATGCACTGATCACGTGACTATCATGCACTGATCATGTGGCTGATCATGCACTGATCACGTGACTGAACATGCACTGATCACGTAGCTATCATGCACTGATCACGTGACTGCGCATGCACTGATCACGTGACTGATAATGCACTGATCACGTGGCAATCATGCACTGATCACGCGGCTGATCATGCACTGATCACGTAACAGAACATGCACTGATCAAGTGGCTATCATGCACTGATCACGTGACTGACCATGCACTGATCACGTGACTGATCATGCGCACTGATCACGTGACTGATCATGCACTGATCACGTGGCTATCATGCACTGATCACGTGGCTATCATGCACTGATCACGTGGCTGATCATGCACTGATCACGTGAATGAGCATGCACTGATCATGTGGCTATCATGCACTGGTCACGTGACTGCGCATGCACTGATCACGTGGATGATCATACTCTGTTGACGTGGCTGATCATGCACTGATCCCATGACTGATCATGCACTGATCACGTGGCTATCATGCACTGATCAGGTGGCTATCATTCACTGATCACGTGGCTGTTCATGCACTGATCACGTGGCTGATCATGCACTGATCACGTGACTATCATGCACTGATCACGTGGCTATCATGCACTGATCACGTGGCTGTTCATGCACTGATCACGTGACTGATCATGCACTGATCACGTGACTGATCATGCACTGATCAGTTGGCTGATCATGCACTGATCACGTGGCTATCATGCACTGATCACGTGGCTGATCATGCACTGATCACGTGACTATCATGCACTGATTACGTGGCTGATCATGCACTGATCACGTGGCTAACATGCACTGATCACGTGGCTGATCATGCATTTGTCAGTTGGCTATCATGCACTGATCACGAGATTGTGCATGCACTGATCTCGTGGCTATCATGCACTGATCAGTTGGCTGATCATGCACTGAACACTTGAATAATCATGCACTGATCACGTGATTGATCATGCACTGATCTCGTGGCTATCATACACTGATTAGTTGGCTGATCATGCACTGTTCACGTGGCTATCATGCACTTATCACATGGCTGATCATGCACTGGTCACGTGTCTATCATGCACTGATCACGTGACTGATCATGCACTGATCACGTGGCTATCATGCACTGATTACGTGGCTATCATGCACTGATCACGTGACTATGCATGCACTGATCACATAACTGATCATGCACTGATCACGTGGCTATCATGCACTGATCACGTGGCTGATCATACACTGATCACATGACTGATCATGCACTGATCAAATGACAGCGCATGCACTGATCACGTAGCTTATCATGCACTGATCACTTGGCTGATCATGCACTGATCACAAGGCTGATCATACACTGATCATGTGGCTGATGATGCACTAATCAGGCTGCTGATCATGAAGTGATCAAGTGGCTGAGCATGCAGTGATCACGTGTCTGAATGGCGCTGATCATGTGACTGATCATGTGCTGATCACGTGACTATCATGCACTGATGATGTGCCTCAGGAGGCAATAATCAAAGAGCTGAGCAGGCACGAATCACGCAATCAGCAGGCAATAATCATGGACCTCAGCTGTGACGATTCATTCTGCTCAGCTGGCAATAATCAAGCAGCTTAGCAGGGAGGAATAACGCAGCTCAGCTAGCAATAATCAAGCAGATGAGCAGGAAGGAACCACACAGCTCAGCTAGCAATTATCCAGCAGAGGAGAAGGCAGGAATAACGCAGCTAAGCTGGCAATTAACACTCAGCTGAGTAGACAGGAATCACGCAGCTCAGCAGGCCCTGATCACGTAACATCACTAACTGTTCAGGTGGCTGATCATACACTGATCACATGACTGATCTTCCACTGATCACGTGACTGTTCATACACTGATAACATGACTGATCATGCACTGATCAAGTGGCTATCATGCACTGACCACGTGGTTATCATGCACTGATCACGTGACTGATCATGCACTGATCACGTGGCTATCATTCACTGATTACGTGGCTATCATGCACTGATCACGTGACTGTGCATGCACTGATCACCTAACAGATCATGCACTGATCACGTGGCTATCATGCAATGATCACATGACTGCGAGTGCACAGATCACATTACTGATCATGCACTGATCACGTGGCTATCATGCACTGATCACATGATTCCGCATGCACAGATCCCATGGATGATCATACACTGATCACGTTACTGATCATGCGCTGATCATATGACTCATCATGCACTGATTACGTGGCTATCATGCAGTGATCACGTGGCTGCTCATGCACATATCACTTGGCTATCATGCACTTATCACTAGACTGCGCATGAACTGACCATGTAAATGATCATGCACTGAACACGTGGCTATCATGCCCTGATCCCGTGGCTGATCATGCACTGGTCACGTGACTGAACATGCACTGATCACGTAGCTATCATGCACTGATCATGTGACTGCACATGCACTGATCACGTGACTGATCATGCACTGATCACATGGCAATCATGCACGGATCCAGCGGCAGATCATACACTGATCACGTAACAGAACATGCACTGAACAAGTGACTATCATTCAGTAATCACGGGACTGCCCATGCACTGATCACGTGACTGATCACGCACTGATCACGTGACTGAACATGCACTTATCACGTGGCTATCATGCACTGATCACTTGGCTATCATTCACTGATCAAGTGGCTGATCATACACTGATCACGTGAATGAGCATGCACTGATCATGTCGCCATCATGCACTGGTCAAGTGACTGTGCATGCACTGATCACGTGGATGATCATACTCTGTTGACATGTCTGATCATGCACTGATCCCATGACTGATCATGCACTGATCACGTGGCTATCATGCACTGATCAGGTGGCTATCATTCACTGATCACGTGGCTGTTCATGCACTGATCACGTGACTAATCATGCACTGATCACGTGACTATCATGCACTGATCAGTTGGCTGATCATGCACTGATCACGTGGCTGATCATGCACTGATCACGTGACTGATCATGCACTGATCACGTGGCTGATCATGTACTGATCACGTGGCTAACATGCACTGATCACGTGGCTGATCATGCATTTGTCAGTTGGCTATCATGCACTGATCACGAGATTGTGCATGCACTGATCTCGTGGATATCATGCACTGATCAGTTGGATGATCATGCACTGGTCACGTGGCTATCATGCACTGATCACCTGACTGATCATGCACTGATCACGTGGCTATCATGCACTGATTACGTGGCTATCATGCACTGATCACGTGACTATGCATGCACTGATCACATAACTGATCATGCACTGATCAGGTGGCTATCGTGCACTGATCACTTCGCTATCATGCACTGACCACGTGGCTGATCATACAATGATCACATGACTGATTATGCACTGATCAAATGACAGCGCATGCACTGATCACGTAGCTGATCATGCACTGATCACGTGGCTGATCATACACTGATCACGTGGCTGATGATGCACTAATCACGCTGCTGATCATGAACTCATCAAGTATCTGAGCATGCAGTGATCACGTGTCTGAATGGTGCTGATCATGTGACTGATCATGCGCTGATCACGTGGCTATCATGCACTGATGATGTGCCTCAGGAGGCAATAACCAAAGAGCTGAGCAGGCACGAATCACGCAATCAGCAGGCAATAATAATGGACTTCACCTGTGATGAATCATGCTGCTCAGCTGGCAATAATGAAGCAGCTGAGCAGGCAGGTATCACACGGCTCAGCTGATAATTGTCCTGCAGTTGAGCAGGCAGGAATCATGCAGCTCAGGTGGCAATTATCAAGCAGATGAGCAGGCAGGTATCACTCAGCTCAGCTGGCAATTATCAAGCAGGTGAGCAGGCAGGAATCACGCAACTCAGCTAGCAATTATCAAGCAAGTGAGCAGGTAGGAATCAAGCAGCTCAGCTGCCAGTTATCAAGCACATGAGCAGGCAGGAATCACTCAGCTCAGCTGGCAATTATCAAGAAGATGAGCAGGTAGGAATGATCACGTGGCTATCATGCACTGATCACGTGGCTGATCATACACTGATCACGTGCCTGATCATGCACTGATCACGTGCCTGATCATGCACTTATCACATGACTGATCATGCACTGATCTCGTGACCGATCAAGCACTGATCACGTGGCTGATCATGCACTGATCAAGAATCTGATCATACACTGTTCACGTGACTGTGCATGCACTGATCACATTGGTGATCATGCACTGATCACGTGGCTAATCATGCACTAATCACGTTGCTTACCATGCACTGATCAGGTGGCTATCATGCACTGATCACGTCGCTGATCATACACTGATCACGGGACTTCGAATGCACCGATCACGTGACAGATCATGCACTGATCACGTGGCTATCATGCACTGATCACGTGTTTATCATGCACTGATCACGTGACTGCGCATGAACTGATCACGTACCTGTTCATGCACTATTTACGTGGCTATCATGCACTGATCACCTGGCTAATCATACATTGATCACGTAACTAATCATGCACTGATCACGAAGCTGATCATACACTGATCACGTGACTGTGCATGCACTTATCAGGTGGGTGATCATGCACTGATCACGTGGCTGATCATGCACTAATCACGTAGCGAATCATGCAATCATCATGTGGCTGATCATGCACTGATCACGTGGCTGATCATGCACTAATCACGTGTCTGAACGTACACTGATCACGTGGCTGATCACGCACTAATCACGTTGCTTATCATGCACTGATCACGTGACTGCGCATGCACTGATCACGTACCTGTTCATGCAATAATTACGTGGCTATCATGCACTGATCACGTGGCTGATCCTGCAATGATCACGTGACTGATTATGAATGGATTGTGTAGCTATCATGCACTGATCACATGACTGCGCATGCCATGGTCACATGACTGATCATGCACTGATCAGGTGGCTAACATGCACTGATCACGTGGCTAATCATACATTGATCACGTAGCTAATCATGCACTGATCACTTGGCAATCTTGCACTGATCACGTGGCTGATCATGCACTGATCACGTAGCTATCATGCACTGAACACATGACTGCGCATGAACTGATATCATACACCTATCAAGTGACAAATCATGAACTGAACACGTGACTGATCATGCACTGAACACGTGGCTATCATGCACTGATCACCTGGCTGATCATGCACTGATAACGTGACTGATCATACACTGATCACTTGCCTGATCATGCACTGATCACGTGACTGATCATACACTGGTCACGTGGCTATCATGCACTGATCCCGTGACTGATAATACACTGATCACGTGGCTGATCATGCACTGATCATGTGGCTGATCATGCACTGATCACGTGCCTGATCATGCACTGATCACGGGCCTGATCATGCAGTGCTCACGTTACTGTGCATGCACTGATCACGTGGCTGATAATGCACTGATCACGTGGCTGATCATGTGCTGACCACGTGGCTAATCATGCACTAATCATGTTCCTTACCATGCACTCATCAGGTGGCTATCATGCACTGATCACGTGGCTGATCATGCACTGATCACGTAACTGATCATGCACTGATCACGTAGCTGATCATACACTGATCACGTGACTGTGCATGCACTGATCACGTGGCTGATCATGCACTGATCACGTGGCTGATCATGCACTGATCACGTGGCTGATCATGCACTGATCACGTGGCTGATCATGCACTGATCACGTGGCTGATCATGCACTGATCACGTGGCTGATCATACACTGATCACGTGGCTGATCATGCACTAATCACGTTGCTTATCATGCACTGATCAGGTGGCTATCATGCACTGATCACGTGGCTGATCATGCACTGCTCACATGGCTGATCGTACACTGATCACGTGGCTGATCATGCACTAATCACGTTCCTTATCCTGCAATGATCAGGTTGCTATCATGCACTGATCACATGGCTGATCATACACTGATCACGTGACTGCGCATGCACTGATCACATGACTGATCATGCACTGATCATGTGGCTGATCATGCACTGATAAGCTGGCTATCATACACTGATCAGGTGACTGATCATGCACTCTTCACGTGCCTGATCATGCACTGATCACGTGGCTGATCATGCACTGAATACGAAGCTGATCATACACTGATCACGTGACTGTGCATGCACTGATAACTTGGCTGATCATGCACTAATCCCGTGGCTGATCATGCACTAATCACATTGCCGATCATGCACTGATCACGTGACTGATCATGCACTGATCAGGTGCCTATCATGCATTGATCACGTGGCTGATCATACACTGATCACATGACTGATCATGCACTGATCACGTGGCTATCATGCACTGATCACGTGACTGCGCATGCACTGATCTCGTGGCTGATCGTGCACTGATCACGTGGCTGATCATGCAGCTGATCACATGACTGACCATACAGTGATCACGTGTCTGAATATTGCTGATCATGTTATTGATCATGTGCTGATCAGGTGTGTATCATGCACTGATCACCTGACTGCGCATGCACTGACCATGTAACTGTAGGCACTTATCACATGGCTATCATGCAGTGATCACGTGGCTGATCATGCACTGACCATGCACTGATCACGTAGCTATCATGCATTGATCACGTGGCTGTCATGCACTGATCACGTGGCTGATCATGCACTGATCACGTGACTGCACATGCACTGATGACGTGGCTGATCATACAGTGATCACGTGGCTGATCATGCACTGATCATGTGGTTGATCATGCACTAATCACGTTGCTGATCATGCACTGATCAGGTGGCTATCATGCACTGCTTACGAGGCTGATCATGCACTGATCACGTGGCTATCATGCACTGATCACGTGGCTTATCATACACTGATCACTTGACTGATCATGCACTGATCACGTGCCTGATCATTCACTGATCACCTGGCTGATCATGCACTGATCACGCAGCTGATCATACACTGATCACGTGACTGCATGCACTGATCATTTTGATGATCATGCATTGATCAAGGGTCTGATCATGCACTGACCCCGTGGCTGATCCTACAATGATCACGTGACTGATCATGCACTGATCACGCGGCTGACCATGCACTGATCACGTAGCTGATCATACACTGATCACGTGACTGTGCATGCACTGATAACGTGGGTGATCATGCACTGATCACGTGTTTGATCATGCACTGATCACGTGGCTGATCATACACTGTTCACGTGCCTGATCATGCACTAAATACGTTGCGGATCATGCACTGATCACGTAGCTGATCATACACTGATCACCTGGCTGATCATACTCTGATCACGTGGCTGATCAGACACTGATCACGTGGCTGATCATACTCTGAACACGTAGCTGATCATACACTGATCACATGACTGCATGCACTGATCAATTGACTGCCCATGCAGTGATCACATGGATGATCATACACTGATAATGTAACTGATCGTGCACTAAACAAATGGCTGATCAAGCCCTGATCACATGACTGATCATGCACTGTTCACGAAGCTGATCATACAATGATCACGTGACTGTGCATGCACTGATCACGTGGCTGATCATGCACTGATCACGTGGCTGATCATGCACTGATCACGTGGCTGATCATGCACTAATCACGTGGCTGATCATGCACTGATCACGTGGCTGATCATGCACTGATCACGTGGCTGATCATGCACTGATCACGTGGCTGATCATGCACTGATCACGTGGCTGATCATGCACTGATCACGTGGCTGATCATGCACTGATCACGTGACTGATCATGCACTGATCACGTGGCTGATCATGCACTGATCACGTGGCTGATCATGCACTGATCACGTGACTGTCATGCACTGATCACGTGGCTGATCATGCACTGATCACGTGGCTGATCATGCACTGATCACGTGGCTGATCATGCACTGATCACGTGACTGATCATGCACTGATCACGTGGCTGATCATGCACTGATCACGTGGCTGATCATGCACTGATCACGTGACTGCGCATGCACTGATCACGTGGCTGATCATGCACTGATCACGTGGCTGATCATGCACTGATCACGTGGCTGATCATGCACTGATCACGTGACTGATCATGCACTGAATGCGTAGCTGATCATGCACTGATCACGTGACTGCGCATGCACTGATCACGTGACTGATCATGCACTGATCACGTGGCTGATCATGCACTGATCACGTGGCTGATCATGCACTGATCACGTCGCTGATCATGCACTGATCACGTGGCTGATCATACACTGATCACGTGACTGTGCATGCACTGATCACGTGGCTGATCATGCACTGATCACGTGGCTGATCATGCACTGATCACGTGGCTGATCATACACTGATCACGTGGCTGATCATGCACTGATCACGTGGCTGATCATGCACTGATCACGTGGCTGATCATGCACTGATCACGTGGCTGATCATGCACTGATCACGTGGCTGATCATGCACTGATCACGTGGCTGATCATGCACTGATCACGTGGCTGATCATGCACTGATCACGTGGCTGATCATGCACTGATCACGTGACTGATCATGCACTGATCACGTGGCTGATCATGCACTGATCACGTGGCTATCATGCACTGATCACGTGGCTGATCATGCACTGATCACGTGGCTGCTCATGCACTGATCACGTGGCTGATCATGCACTGATCACGTGGCTGATCATGCACTGATCACGTGGCTGATCATGCACTGATCACGTGACTGATCATGCACTGATCACGTGCCTGATCATGCACTGATCACGTGGCTGATCATGCACTGATCACGTAGCTGATCATGCACTGATCACGTGACTGTGCATGCACTGATCACGTGGCTGATCATGCACTGATCACGTGGCTGATCATGCACTAATCACGTGGCTGATCATGCACTGATCACGTGACTGATCATGCACTGATCACGTGGCTGATCATGCACTGATCACGTGGCTGATCATGCACTGATCACGTGACTGATCATGCACTGATCACGTGGCTGATCATGCACTGATCACGTGACTGCGCATGCACTGATCACGTGGCTGATCATGCACTGATCACGTGGCTGATCATGAACTGATCACATGACTGATCATACAGTGATCACGTGGCTGAATAACGCTGATCATGTTACTGATCATGCACTGATCACGTGGCTGATCATGCACTGATCACGTGACTGAGCATGCACTGATCACGTGACTGATCATGCACTGATCACGTGGCTATCATGCACTGATCACGTGGCTGATCATGCACTGATCATGCACTGATCACGTAGCTGATCATGCACTGATCACGTGGCTGATCATGCACTGATCACGTGGCTGATCATGCACTGATCACGTGACTGATCATGCACTGATCACGTGGCTGATCATGCACTGATCACGTGGCTGATCATGCACTGATCACGTGGCTGATCATGCACTAATCACGTGGCTGATCATGCACTGATCACGTGGCTGATCATGCACTGATTACGTGGCTGATCATGCACTGATCACGTGGCTGATCATGCACTGATCACGTGGCTGATCATACACTGATCACGTGACTGATCATGCACTGATCACGTGGCTGATCATGCACTGATCACGTGGCTGATCATGCACTGATCACGAAGCTGATCATACACTGATCACGTGACTGCATGCACTGATCACGTGGCTGATCATGCACTGATCACGTGGCTGATCATGCACTGATCACGTGGCTGATCATGCACTGATCACGTGACTGATCATGCACTGATCACGTGGCTGATCATGCACTGATCACGTGGCTGATCATGCACTGATCACGTGACTGTGCATGCACTGATCACGTGGCTGATCATGCACTGATCACGTGCCTGATCATGCACTGATCACGTGGCTGATCATACACTGATCACGTGACTGCTCATGCACTGATCACGTGGCTGATCATGCACTGATCACGTGGCTGATCATGCACTGATCACCTGGCTGATCATACACTGATCACGTGGCTGATCATGCACTGATCACGTGGCTGATCATACACTGATCACGTGGCTGATCATACACTGATCACGTGACTGCATGCACTGATCACGTGGCTGATCATGCACTGATCACGTGGCTGATCATGCACTGATCACGTGACTGATCATGCACTGATCACGTGACTGATCATGCACTGATCACGTGACTGATCATGCACTGATCACGAAGCTGATCATGCACTGATCACGTGACTGTGCATGCACTGATCACGTGGCTGATCATACACTGATCACGTGGCTGATCATGCACTGATCACGTGGCTGATCATGCACTGATCACGTGGCTGATCATGCACTGATCACGTGGCTGATCATGCACTGATCACGTGGCTGATCATGCACTGATCACGTGGCTGATCATACACTGATCACGTGGCTGATCATGCACTGATCACGTGGCTGATCATACACTGATCACGTGACTGATCATGCACTGATCACGTGGCTGAGCATGCACTGATCACGTAGCTGACCATACACTGACTGTGCATGCACTGATCACGTGGCTGATCATGCACTGATCACGTGGCTGATCATGCACTGATCACGTGGCTGATCATGCACTGATCACGTGGCTGATCATGCACTGATCACGTGACTGATCATGCACTGATCACGTGGCTGATCATGCACTGATTTGAAGCTGATCATAGACTGATCACGTGATTCATGCACTGATCACGTGGCTGATCATGCACTGATCACGTGGCTGATCATGCACTGATCACGTGACTGATCATGCACTGATCACGTGGCTGATCATGCACTGATCACGTGGCTGATCATGCACTGATCACGTGACTGTGCATGCACTGATCACGTGGCTGATCATGCACTGATCACGTGGCTGATCATGCACTGATCACATGGCTGATCATGCACTGATCACGTGGCTGATCATGCACTGATCACGTGGCTGATCATGCACTAATCACGTGGCTGATCATGCACTGATCACGTGGCTGACCATACACTGATCACATGGCTGATCATACACTGATCACGTGGCTGATCATGCACTGATCACGTGTCTGATCATGCACTGATCACGTGACTGCGCATGAACTGATCACGTACCTGTTCATGCAGTGATCCGTGGCTATCATGCACTGATCACATGGCTGATCATGCACTGATCACATGACTGATTATGCACTGATCGCGTGGCTATAATGCACTGATCACGTGACTGAACATGCACTGATCACGTGACTGATCATGCACTGATCACGTGGCTATCATGCACTGATCACGTGACTGATCATGCACTGATCACGTGGCTGATCATGCACTGATCACGTGGCTGATCATGCACTAATCACGTGGCTGATCATGCACTGATCACGTGACTGAGCATGCACTGATCACGTGGCTGAATGGTGCACTGATCACGTGACTGATCATGCACTGATCACGTGGCTGATCATGCACTGATCACGTGGCTGATCATGCACTGATCACGTGGCTATCATGCACTGATCACGTGACTGTTCATGCACTGATCACGTGGCTGATCATGCACTGATCACCTGGCTGATCATGCACTGATCACGAGGCTGATCATGCACTGATCACGTGACTGAGCATGCTGTGATCACGTGTCTGAATGATGCTGATCATGTGACTGATCAAGCACTGATCACGTGGCTCTCATGCACTGATCATGTGCCTCAGGAGGCAATAACCAAAGAGCTGAGCAGGCACGAACCACGCAACAGCAGGCAATAATCATGGACCTCAGCTGTGATGAATCATGCTGCTCAGCTGGCAATCATCAAGCAGCTGAATAGGCAGGAATCAGACGGCTCAGCTGGCCATTGTCAAGCAGTGAGCAGGCAGGAATCACGCAGCTCAGCTGGCAATTGTCAAGCAGCGGAGCAGACAGGAAAAACGGATCATACCTGATCACGTGACTGAGCACACACTGATCACGTGACTGATAATGCACTGATCACGTGGCTGATCATGCACTGATCACGTGACTGCGCATGCACTGATCATGTGGCTGATCATACACTGATCACGTGGCTGATCATGCACTGATCACGTGACTGATCATGCACTGATCACGTGGCTATCATGCACTGATCACATGACTGAGCATGCACTGATCACGTAGCTGATCATGCACTGATCACTGGCTGATCATGCACTGATCACGTGGCTGATCATGCACTGATCACGAAGCTGATCATACACTGATCACGGGACTGTGCATGCACTGATCACGTGGCTGATCATGCACTGATCACGTGGCTGATCATGCACTGATCACCTGGCTATCATACACTGATCACGTGACTGATCATGCACTGTTCACTGGCCTGATCATGCACTGATCCCGTGGCTGATCATGCAATGATCAGGAAGCTGATCATACACTGATCACGTGACTCTGCCTGCTGTGTGGCTGATCATGCACTGATCACGTGGCTGATCATACACTGATCACGTCGCTGATCATGCACTGATCACGGTGCGGATCATGAACTGATCACGTGGCTGATCATACACTGATCACGTGGCTGTTCATGCACTGATCACGTGGCTGATCATACACTTATCAAATTACTGATAATGCACTGATCACGTGCCTGATTATGCACTGATCACGAAGCTGACCATACACTGACTGTGCATGCACTGATCACGTGGCTGATAATGCACTGATCACGTGGCTGATCATGCACTGATCACCTGGCTGATCATACACTGATCACGTGGCTGATCATGCACTGATCACGTGTCTGATCATCCACTGATTTGAAGCTGATCATAGACTGATCACGTGATTCCTGCACTGATCACGGGGCTGATCATGCACATATCAAGGGGCTGATCAAGCACTGATCACGTGACTGATCATTCACTGATCACGTGACTGATCATGCACTGATCACGTGGCTGATCATGCACTAATCACGTAGCTGATCATATACTGATCACGTGACTGTGCATGCACTGATAACTTGGCTGATCATGCCCTGATCACGAGGCTGATCATGCACTGATCACATGGCTGATCATACACTGATCACGTGCCTGATCATGCACTAATCACGTTGCGGAACATGCACTATTCACGTGGCTGATCATACACTGATCACGTGGCTGACCATACTCTGATCACGTGGCTGATCATACACTGATCACGCGGCTGATCATGCACTGATCACGTGTCTATCATGCACTAATCACGTGAATGGGCATGAACTGATCACGTACCTGTTCATGCAGTGATTCCGTGGCTATCATGCACTGATCACGTGGCTGATCATGCACTGATCACATGACTGATTAAGCACTGATCGCGTAGCTATAATGCACTGATCACATGACTGCGCATGCCATGATCATGTGACTGATCATGCACTGATCACGTTGCTATCATGCACTGATAACGTGGCTGATCATGCAGTGATCACGTGACTGATTATGCACTGATCGAGAAGCTATCATGCACTGATCACATGACAGCTCATGCCATGATCGCGTGACTGATCATGCACTGATCACGTGACTGCACATGCACTGATCATGTAAATGTAGGCAATGATCACATGGCTATCATGCACTGATCACGTGGCTGATCATGCACTGATCATGAGACTGAGCATGCACTGATCACGTAGCTATCATGCATTGATCAATTGGCTATCATGCACTGATCACGTGGCTGATCATACACTGATCACGTGGCTGATCATGCACTAATGACGTTGCTTATCATGCACTGATCAGGTGGCTATCATGCACTGATCACGTGGCTGATCATGCACTGCTCACATGGCTGATCGTACACTGATCACGTGGCTGATCATGCACTAATCACGTTCCTTATCCTGCAATGATCAGGTTGCTATCATGCACTGATCACATGGCTGATCATACACTGATCACGTGACTGCGCATGCACTGATCACGTGACTGATCATGCACTGATCATGTGGCTGATCATGCACTGATAAGCTGGCTATCATACACTGATCAGGTGACTGATCATGCACTCTTCACGTGCCTGATCATGCACTGATCACGTGGCTGATCATGCACTGAATACGAAGCTGATCATACACTGATCACGTGACTGTGCATGCACTGATAACTTGGCTGGTCATGCACTAATCCCGTGGCTGATCATGCACTAATCACATTGCCGATCATGCACTGATCACGTGACTGACCATGCACTGATCTGGTGCCTATCATGCATTGATCCCGTGGTTGATCATACACTGATCACATGACTGATCATGCACTGATCACCTGGCTATCATGCACTGATCATGTGACTGCGCATCCACTGATCTCGAGGATGATCGTACACTGATCACGTGGCTGATCAGGAGCTGATCACATGACTGACCATACAGTGATCACGTGTCTGAATATTGCTGATCATGTTATTGATCATGTGCTGATCAGGTGTGTATCATGCACTGATCACCTGACTGCGCATGCACTGACCATGTAACTGTAGGCAATTATCACATGGCTATCATGCAGTGATCACGTGGATGATCATGCACTGACCATGCACTGATCACGTAGCTATCATGCATTGATCACTTGGCTGTCATGCACTGATCACGTGGCTGATCATACACTGATCACGTGACTGCACATGCACTGATGACATGGCTGATCATACAGTGATCACGTGGCTGATCATGCACTGATCATGTGGTTGATCATGCACTAATCACGTTGCTGATCATGCACTGATCAGGTGGCTATCATGCACTGCTTACGAGGCTGATCATGCACTGATCACATGGCAATCATGCACTGATCACGTGTCTTATCATACACTGATCATTGACTGATCATGCACTGATCACGTGCCTGATCATTCACTGATCACCTGGCTGATCATGCACTGATCACGAAGCTGATCATACACTGATCACGTGACTGCATGCACTGATCATTTCGATGATCATGCATTGATCAAGGGGCTGATCATGCACTGACCACGTGGCTGATCCTACAATGATCACGTGACTGATCATGCACTGATCACGCGGCTGACCATGCACTGATCACGAAGCTGATCATACACTGATCACGTGACTGTGCATGCACTGATCACGTGGGTGATCATGCACTGATCACGTGGCTGATCATACACTGTTCATGTGCCTGATCATGCACTAAATATGTTGCGGATCATGCACTGATCACGTAGCTGATCATACACTGATCACCTGGCTGATCATACTCTGATCACCTGGCTGATCAGACACTGATCACCTGGCTGATCATACTCTGAACACGAAGCTGATCATACACTGATCACGTGACTGCATGCACTGATCAATTGACTGCCCATGCACTGATCACGTGGATGATCATGCGCTGATCATGTGACTGATCATGCACTAAAAAAATGGCTGATCAAGCCCTGATCACATGACTGATCATGCACTGTTCACGAAGCTGATCATACAATGATCACGTGACTGTGCATGCACTGATCACTTGGCTGATCATGCACAGATCACATGGCTATCATGCACTGATCACTTGATTGTGCATGCAATAATCACGTGGATGATCATGCATTTATCACGTGGCTGATCATGCACTAATCACAAGGGTGATCATGAACTGATCACGTGACTTAGCATGCTGTGATCTCGTGTCTGAATGGTGCTGATCATGTGACTAATCAAGAACTGATCACGTGGCTATCATGCACTGATCACGTGGCTGATCATACACTGATCACGTGGCTATCATGCACTGATCACTTGATTGTGCATGCAATAATCACGTGGATGATCATGCATGTATCACCTGGCTGATCATGCACTAATCACAAGGGTGATCATGAACTGATCACGTGACTTAGCATGCTGTGATCTCGGGTCTGAGTGGTGCTAATCATGTGACTAATCAAGAACTGATCACGTGGCTCTCATGCACTGATGATGTGCCTCAGGAGGCAATAACCAAAGAGCTGAGCAGGCACGAATCACGCAATCAGCAGGCAATAATCATGGACCTCAGCTGTGATGAATCATGCTGCTCAGCTGGCAATCATCAAGCAGCTGAATAGGCAGGAATCAGACGGCTCAGCTGGCCATTGTCAAGCAGATGAGCAGGCAGGAATCACGCAGCTCAGCTGGCAATTGTCAAGCAGCGGAGCAGACAGGAAAAACGGAGCTCAGTAGGCCCTGATCACGTGACTGAGCACACACTGATCACGTGACTGATAATGAACTGATCACGAGGCTATAATGCACTGATCACCTGACTGCGCATGCACTGATCATGTGGATGATCATACACTGATCACGTGGCTGATCACGCAATGATCACGTGACTGATCATGCACTGATCACGTGGCTATCATGCACTGCTCACATGACTGAGCATGCACTGATCACGTAGCTATCATGCATTGATCACTTGGCTATCATGCACTAATCACGTGGCTGATCATGCACTGATCACGAAGCTGATCATACACTGATCACGGGACTGTGCATGCACTGATCACGTGGCTGATCATGCACTGATCACGTGGCTGATCATACACTGATCACGTGACTGATCATGCACTGATCACTGGCCTGATCATGCACTCTTCACTGGCCTGATCATGCACTGATCCCGTGGCTGATCATGCAATGATCAGGAAGCTGATCATACACTGATCACGTGACTCTGCCTGCTGTGTGGCTGATCATGCACTGATCACCTGGCTGATCATACACTGATCACGTCGCTGATCATGCACTGATCACGGTGCGGATCATGAACTGATCACGTGGCTGATCATACACTGATCACGTGGCTGTTCATGCACTGATCACGTGGCTGATCATACACTTATCAAATTACTGATAATGCACTGATCACGTGCCTGATTATGCACTGATCACGAAGCTGACCATACACTGACTGTGCATGCACTGATCACGTGGCTGATAATGCACTGATCACGTGGCTGATCATGCACTGATCACCTGGCTGATCATACACTGATCACGTGGCTGATCATGCACTGATCACGTGTCTGATCATCCACTGATTTGAAGCTGATCATAGACTGATCACGTGATTCATGCACTGATCACGGGGCTGATCATGCACATATCAAGTGGCTGATCAAGCACTGATCACGTGACTGATCATTCACTGATCACGTGACTGATCATGCACTGATCACGTGGCTGATCATGCACTAATCACGTAGCTGATCATATACTGATCACGTGACTGTGCATGCACTGATAACTTGGCTGATCATGCCCTGATCACGAGGCTGATCATGCACTGATCACATGGCTGATCATACACTGATCACGTGCCTGATCATGCACTAATCACGTTGCGGAACATGCACTATTCACGTGGCTGATCATACACTGATCACGTGGCTGACCATACTCTGATCACGTGGCTGATCATACACTGATCACGCGGCTGATCATGCACTGATCACGTGTCTATCATGCACTAATCATGTGAATGCGCATGAACTGATCACTTACCTGTTCATGCAGTGATTCCGTGGCTATCATGCACTGATCACGTGGCTGATCATGCACTGATCACGTGACTGATTAAGCACTGCTCGCGTAGCTATCATGCACTGATCACATGACTGCGCATGCCATGATCATGTGACTGATCATGCACTGATCACGTGGCTATCATGCACTGATAACGTGGCTGATCATGCAGTGATCATGTGACTGATTATGCACTGATCGCGAAGCTATCATGCACTGATCACATGACAGCTCATGCCATGATCGAGTGACTGATCATGCACTGATCACGTGGCTATCATGCACTGATCATATGGCTAATCATACATTGATCACCTAAATAATCATGCACTCATCACGGGGCGGTCTTGCACTGATCACGTGGCTGATCAGGCACTGATAACTTAGCTATCATGCACTGATCACATGACTGGGCAAGAACTGTTCACGTGGATATCATACACTGGACACGTGACAGATCATGCACTGATCACGTGACTGATCATGCACTGATCTGGTGGCTATCATGCATTGATCACGTGATTGGTCATACACAGATCACGTGACTGATCATGCACTGATCACGTGACT
Source organism: Bos javanicus (assembly GCF_032452875.1). NCBI lineage: Eukaryota > Metazoa > Chordata > Mammalia > Artiodactyla > Bovidae > Bos > Bos javanicus. The sequence continues at coordinate 32,045 of NW_026894378.1, read as the reverse complement.
GCACATGCACTGATCATGTAAATGTAGGCAATGATCACATGGCTATCATGCACTGATCACGTGGCTGATCATGCACTGATCATGAGACTGAGCATGCACTGATCACGTAGCTATCATGCACTGATCAATTGGCTATCATGCACTGATCACGTGGCTGATCATACACTGATCACGTGGCTGATCATGCACTAATCACGTTGCTTATCATGCACTGATCAGGTGGCTATCATGCACTGATCACGTGGCTGATCATGCACTGCTCACATGGCTGATCGTACACTGATCACGTGGCTGATCATGCACTAATCACGTTCCTTATCCTGCAATGATCAGGTTGCTATCATGCACTGATCACATGGCTGATCATACACTGATCAGGTGACTGCGCATGCACTGATCACATGACTGATCATGCACTGATCATGTGGCTGATCATGCACTGATAAGCTGGCTATCATACACTGATCAGGTGACTGATCATGCACTCTTCACGTGCCTGATCATGCACTGATCACGTGGCTGATCATGCACTGAATACGAAGCTGATCATACACTGATCACGTGACTGTGCATGCACTGATAACTTGGCTGGTCATGCACTAATCCCGTGGCTGATCATGCACTAATCACATTGCCGATCATGCACTGATCACGTGACTGATCATGCACTGATCTGGTGCCTGGTCATGCACTAATCACATTGCCGAACATGCACTGATCACGTGACTGATCATGCACTGATCACCTGGCTATCATGCACTGATCACGTAGCTGATCATGCACTGATCAAGTGATTGAACATGCACTGAAGACGTGACTGATCCTGCACTAATCACATGGCTATCATGCACTGATCATGTGACTGCGCATCCACTGATCTCGAGGATGATCGTACACTGATCACGTGGCTGATCAGGAACTGATCACATGACTGACCATACAGTGATCACGTGTCTGAATATTGCTGATCATGTTATTGATCATGTGCTGATCAGGTGTGTATCATGCACTGATCACCTGACTGCGCATGCACTGACCATGTAACTGTAGGCAATTATCACATGGCTATCATGCAGTGATCACGTGGATGATCATGCACTGACCATGCACTGATCACGTAGCTATCATGCATTGATCACTTGGCTGTCATGCACTGATCACGTGGCTGATCATACACTGATCACGTGACTGCACATGCACTGATGACATGGCTGATCATACAGTGATCACGTGGCTGATCATGCACTGATCATGTGGTTGATCATGCACTAATCACGTTGCTGATCATGCACTGATCAGGTGGCTATCATGCACTGCTTACGAGGCTGATCATGCACTGATCACATGGCAATCATGCACGGATCACGTGTCTTATCATACACTGATCATTGACTGATCATGCACTGATCACGTGCCTGATCATTCACTGATCACCTGGCTGATCATGCACTGATCACGAAGCTGATCATACACTGATCACGTGACTGCATGCACTGATCATTTCGATGATCATGCATTGATCAAGGGGCTGATCATGCACTGACCACGTGGCTGATCCTACAATGATCACGTGACTGATCATGCACTGATCACGTGGCTGACCATGCACTGATCACGAAGCTGATCATACACTGATCACGTGACTGTGCATGCACTGATAACGTGGGTGATCATGCACTGATCACGTGTTTGATCATGCACTGATCACGTGGCTGATCATACACTGTTCATGTGCCTGATCATGCAATAAATATGTTGCGGATCATGCACTGATCACGTAGCTGATCATACACTGATCACCTGGCTGATCATACTCTGATCACCTGGCTGATCAGACACTGATCACCTGGCTGATCATACTCTGAACACGAAGCTGATCATACACTGATCACGTGACTGCATGCACTGATCAATTGACTGCCCATGCACTGATCACGTGGATGATCATGCGCTGATCATGTGACTGATCATGCACTAAAAAAATGGCTGATCAAGCCCTGATCACATGACTGATCATGCACTGTTCACGAAGCTGATCATACAATGATCACGTGACTGTGCATGCACTGATCACGTGGCTGATCATGCACAGATCACGTGGCTATCATGCACTGATCACTTGATTGTGCATGCAATAATCACGTGGATGATCATGCATTTATCACGTGGCTGATCATGCACTAATCACAAGGGTGATCATGAACTGATCACGTGACTTAGCATGCTGTGATCTCGTGTCTGAATGGTGCTGATCATGTGACTAATCAAGCACTGATCACGTGGCTATCATGCACTGATCACGTGGCTGATCATACACTGATCACGTGGCTATCATGCACTGATCACTTGATTGTGCATGCAATAATCACGTGGATGATCATGCATGTATCACGTGGCTGATCATGCACTAATCACAAGGGTGATCATGAACTGATCACGTGACTTAGCATGCTGTGATCTCGGGTCTGAGTGGTGCTAATCATGTGACTAATCAAGAACTGATCACGTGGCTCTCATGCACTGATGATGTGCCTCAGGAGGCAATAACCAAAGAGCTGAGCAGGCACGAATCACGCAATCAGCAGGCAATAATCATGGACCTCAGCTGTGATGAATCATGCTGCTCAGCTGGCAATCATCAAGCAGCTGAATAGGCAGGAATCAGACGGCTCAGCTGGCCATTGTCAAGCAGATGAGCAGGCAGGAATCACGCAGCTCAGCTGGCAATTGTCAAGCAGCGGAGCAGACAGGAAAAACGGAGCTCAGTAGGCCCTGATCACGTGACTGAGCACACACTGATCACGTGACTGATAATGAACTGATCACGAGGCTATAATGCACTGATCACCTGACTGCGCATGCACTGATCATGTGGATGATCATACACTGATCACGTGGCTGATCACGCAATGATCACGTGACTGATCATGCACTGATCACGTGGCTATCATGCACTGCTCACATGACTGAGCATGCACTGATCACGTAGCTATCATGCATTGATCACTTGGCTATCATGCACTAATCACGTGGCTGATCATGCACTGATCACGAAGCTGATCATGCACTGATCACGGGACTGTGCATGCACTGATCACGTGGCTGATCATGCAATGATAACCTGGCTATCATGCACTGATCACGTGACTGATCATGCACTCTTCACTGGCCTGATCATGCACTCTTCACTGGCCTGATCATGCACTGATCCCGTGGCTGATCATGCAATGATCAGGAAGCTGATCATACACTGATCACGTGACTCTGCCTGCTGTGTGGCTGATCATGCACTGATCACCTGGCTGATCATACACTGATCACGTCGCTGATCATGCACTGATCACGGTGCGGATCATGAACTGATCACGTGGCTGATCATACACTGATCACGTGGCTGTTCATGCACTGATCACGTGGCTGATCATACACTTATCAAATTACTGATAATGCACTGATCACGTGCCTGATTATGCACTGATCACGAAGCTGACCATACACTGACTGTGCATGCACTGATCACGTGGCTGATAATGCACTGATCACGTGGCTGATCATGCACTGATCACCTGGCTGATCATACACTGATCACGTGGCTGATCATGCACTGATCACGTGTCTGATCATGCACTGATTTGAAGCTGATCATAGACTGATCACGTGATTCATGCACTGATCACGGGGCTGATCATGCACATATCAAGTGGCTGATCAAGCACTGATCACGTGACTGATCATTCACTGATCACGTGAGTGATCATGCACTGATCACGTGGCTGATCATGCACTAATCACGTAGCTGATCATATACTGATCACGTGACTGTGCATGCACTGATAACTTGGCTGATCATGCCCTGATCACGAGGCTGATCATGCACTGATCACGTGGCTGATCATACACTGATCACGTGCCTGATCATGCACTAATCACGTTGCGGAACATGCACTATTCACGTGGCTGATCATACACTGATCACGTGGCTGACCATACTCTGATCACGTGGCTGATCATACACTGATCACGCGGCTGATCATGCACTGATCACGTGTCTATCATGCACTAATCATGTGACTGCGCATGCACTGATCACGTACCTGTTCATGCAGTGATTCCGTGGCTATCATGCACTGATCACGTGGCTGATCATGCACTGATCACATGACTGATTAAGCACTGCTCGCGTAGCTATAATGCACTGATCACGTGACTGACATGCCATGATCATGTGACTGATCATGCACTGATCACGTGGCTATCATGCACTGATAACGTGGCTGATCATGCAGTGATCACGTGACTGATTATGCACTGATCGCGAAGCTATCATGCACTGATCACATGACAGCTCATGCCATGATCGAGTGACTGATCATGCACTGATCACGTGGCTATCATGCACTGATCAAATGGCTAATCATACATTGATCACCTAAATAATCATGCACTCATCCCGGGGCTGTCTTGCACTGATCACGTGGCTGATCAGGCACTGATAACTTAGCTATCATGCACTGATCACATGACTGGGCAAGAACTGTTCACGTGGATATCATACACTGGACACGTGACAGATCATGCACTGATCACGTGACTGATCATGCACTGATCTGGTGGCTATCATGCATTGATCACGTGATTGGTCATACACAGATCACGTGACTGATCATGCACTGATCACGTGACTGCACATGCACTGATCATGTAAATGTAGGCAATGATCACATGGCTATCATGCACTGATCACGTGGCTGATCATGCACTGATCATGAGACTGAGCATGCACTGATCACGTAGCTATCATGCATTGATCAATTGGCTATCATGCACTGATCACGTGGCTGATCATACACTGATCACGTGGCTGATCATGCACTAATCACGTTGCTTATCATGCACTGATCAGGTGGCTATCATGCACTGATCACGTGGCTGATCATGCACTGCTCACATGGCTGATCGTACACTGATCACGTGGCTGATCATGCACTAATCACGTGCCTTATCCTGCAATGATCAGGTTGCTATCATGCACTGATCACATGGCTGATCATACACTGATCAGGTGACTGCGCATGCACTGATCACATGACTGATCATGCACTGATCATGTGGCTGATCATGCACTGATAAGCTGGCTATCATACACTGATCAGGTGACTGATCATGCACTCTTCACGTGGCTGATCATGCACTGATCACGTGGCTGATCATGCACTGAATACGAAGCTGATCATGCACTGATCACGTGACTGTGCATGCACTGATAACTTGGCTGGTCATGCACTAATCCCGTGGCTGATCATGCACTAATCACATTGCCGATCATGCACTGATCACGTGGCTGATCATGCACTGATCACGTGGCTGGTCATGCACTAATCACATTGCCGAACATGCACTGATCACGTGACTGATCATGCACTGATCACCTGGCTATCATGCACTGATCACGTAGCTGATCATGCACTGATCAAGTGATTGAACATGCACTGAAGACGTGACTGATCCTGCACTAATCATATGGCTATCATGCACTGATCATGTGACTGCGCATCCACTGATCTCGAGGATGATCGTGCACTGATCACGTGGCTGATCAGGAACTGATCACATGACTGACCATACAGTGATCACGTGTCTGAATATTGCTGATCATGTTATTGATCATGTGCTGATCAGGTGTGTATCATGCACTGATCACCTGACTGAGCATGCACTGACCATGTAACTGTAGGCAATTATCACATGGCTATCATGCAGTGATCACGTGGCTGATCATGCACTGACCATGCACTGATCACGTAGCTATCATGCATTGATCACTTGGCTGATCATGCACTGATCACGTGGCTGATCATACACTGATCACGTGGCTGCACATGCACTGATGACATGGCTGATCATGCAGTGATCACGTGGCTGATCATGCACTGATCAATTGACTGATCATGCACTGATCACGTGGATGATCATGCGCTGATCACGTGACTGATCATGCACTAAAAAATGGCTGATCAAGCCCTGATCACATGACTGATCATGCACTGATCACGAAGCTGATCATACAATGATCACGTGACTGTGCATGCACTGATCACTTGGCTGATCATGCACAGATCACATGGCTATCATGCACTGATCACTTGATTGTGCATGCACTGATCACGTGGCTGATCATGCATTGATCACGTGGCTGATCATGCACTAATCACAAGGCTGATCATGAACTGATCACGTGACTTAGCATGCTGTGATCTCGTGTCTGAATGGTGCTGATCATGTGACTAATCAAGAACTGATCACGTGGCTATCATGCACTGATCACGTGGCTGATCATACACTGATCACGTGGCTATCATGCACTGATCACTTGATTGTGCATGCAATAATCACGTGGATGATCATGCATGTATCACCTGGCTGATCATGCACTAATCACAAGGGTGATCATGAACTGATCACGTGACTTAGCATGCTGTGATCTCGGGTCTGAGTGGTGCTAATCATGTGACTAATCAAGAACTGATCACGTGGCTCTCATGCACTGATGATGTGCCTCAGGAGGCAATAACCAAAGAGCTGAGCAGGCACGAATCACGCAATCAGCAGGCAATAATCATGGACCTCAGCTGTGATGAATCATGCTGATCAGCTGGCAATCATCAAGCAGCTGAATAGGCAGGAATCAGACGGCTCAGCTGGCCATTGTCAAGCAGATGAGCAGGCAGGAATCACGCAGCTCAGCTGGCAATTGTCAAGCAGCGGAGCAGACAGGAAAAACGGAGCTCAGTAGGCCCTGATCACGTGACTGATCACACACTGATCACGTGACTGATAATGCACTGATCACGAGGCTATCATGCACTGATCACCTGACTGCGCATGCACTGATCACGTGGATGATCATACACTGATCACGTGGCTGATCATGCAATGATCACGTGACTGATCATGCACTGATCACGTGGCTATCATGCACTGCTCACATGACTGAGCATGCACTGATCACGTAGCTATCATGCACTGATCACTTGGCTATCATGCACTAATCACGTGGCTGATCATGCACTGATCACGTAGCTGATCATACACTGATCACGGGACTGTGCATGCACTGATCACGTGGCTGATCATGCACTGATCACGTGGCTGATAATGCAATGATAACGTGGCTATCATACACTGATCACGTGACTGATCATGCACTGTTCACTGGCCTGATCATGCACTGATCCCGTGGCTGATCATGCAATGATCAGGAAGCTGATCATACACTGATCACGTGACTCTGCCTGCTGTGTGGCTGATCATGCACTGATCACGTGGCTGATCATACACTGATCACGTGGCTGATCATGCACTGATCACGTGCTGATCATGCACTGATCACGTGGCTGATCATACACTGATCACGTGGCTGTTCATGCACTGATCACGTGGCTGATCATACACTTATCAAATTACTGATAATGCACTGATCACGTGCCTGATTATGCACTGATCACGAAGCTGACCATACACTGACTGTGCATGCACTGATCACGTGGCTGATAATGCACTGATCACGTGGCTGATCATGCACTGATCACCTGGCTGATCATACACTGATCACGTGGCTGATCATGCACTGCTCACGTGTCTGATCATCCACTGATTTGAAGCTGATCATAGACTGATCACGTGATTCATGCACTGATCACGGGGCTGATCATGCCCTGATCACGTGGCTGATCATGCACTGATCACGTGACTGATCATTCACTGATCACGTGCCTGATCATGCACTGATCACGTGGCTGATCATGCACTAATCACGTAGCTGATCATATACTGATCACGTGACTGTGCATGCACTGATAACTTGGCTGATCATGCCCTGATCACGAGGCTGATCATGCACTGATCACATGGCTGATCATACACTGATCACGTGCCTGATCATGCACTAATCACGTTGCGGAACATGCACTATTCACGTGGCTGATCATACACTGATCACGTGGCTGACCATACTCTGATCACGTGGCTGATCATACACTGATCACGGGGCTGATCATGCACTGATCACGTGTCTATCATGCACTAATCACGTGAATGCGCATGAACTGATCACTTACCTGTTTATGCAGTGATTCCGTGGCTATCATGCACTGATCACGTGGCTGATCATGCACTGATCACATGACTGATTATGCACTGATCGCGTAGCTATAATGCACTGATCACATGACTGCGCATGCCATGATCATGTGACTGATCATGCACTGATCACGTGGCTATCATGCACTGATAACGTGGCTGATCATGCAGTGATCACGTGACTGATTATGCACTGATCGCGAAGCTATCATGCACTGATCACATGACAGCTCATGCCATGATCGCGTGACTGATCATGCACTGATCACGTGGCTATCATGCACTGATCATATGGCTAATCATACATTGATCACCTAAATAATCATGCACTCATCCCGGGGCGGTCTTGCACTGATCACGTGGCTGATCAGGCACTGATAACGTAGCTATCATGCACTGATCACATGACTGCGCAAGAACTGTTCACGTGGATATCATACACTGGACATGTGACAGATCATGCACTGATCACGTGACTGATCATGCACTGATCTGGTGGCTATCATGCATTGATCACGTGATTGGTCATACACAGATCACGTGACTGATCATGCACTGATCACGTGACTGCACATGCACTGATCATGTAAATGTAGGCAATGATCACATGGCTATCATGCACTGATCACGTGGCTGATCATGCACTGATCATGAGACTGAGCATGCACTGATCACGTAGCTATCATGCATTGATCAATTGGCTATCATGCACTGATCACGTGGCTGATCATGCACTGCTCACATGGCTGATCGTACACTGATCACGTGGCTGATCATGCACTAATCACGTTCCTTATCCTGCAATGATCAGGTTGCTATCATGCACTGATCACATGGCTGATCATACACTGATCAGGTGACTGCGCATGCACTGATCACATGACTGATCATGCACTGATCATGTGGCTGATCATGCACTGATAAGCTGGCTATCATGCACTGATCAGGTGACTGATCATGCACTCTTCACGTGCCTGATCATGCACTGATCACGTGGCTGATCATGCACTGAATACGAAGCTGATCATACACTGATCACGTGACTGTGCATGCACTGATCACTTGGCTGGTCATGCACTAATCACATTGCCGATCATGCACTGATCACGTGACTGATCATGCACTGATCTGGTGCCTATCATGCATTGATCCCGTGGTTGATCATACACTGATCACATGACTGATCATGCACTGATCACCTGGCTATCATGCACTGATCACGTAGCTGATCATGCACTGATCAAGTGATTGAACATGCACTGAAGACGTGACTGATCCTGCACTAATCACATGGCTATCATGCACTGATCATGTGACTGCGCATCCACTGATCTCGAGGATGATCGTACACTGATCACGTGGCTGATCAGGAACTGATCACATGACTGACCATACAGTGATCACGTGTCTGAATATTGCTGATCATGTTATTGATCATGTGCTGATCAGGTGTGTATCATGCACTGATCACCTGACTGCGCATGCACTGACCATGTAACTGTAGGCAATTATCACATGGCTATCATGCAGTGATCACGTGGATGATCATGCACTGACCATGCACTGATCACGTAGCTATCATGCATTGATCACTTGGCTGTCATGCACTGATCACGTGGCTGATCATACACTGATCACGTGACTGCACATGCACTGATGACATGGCTGATCATACAGTGATCACGTGGCTGATCATGCACTGATCAATTGACTGCCCATGCACTGATCACGTGGATGATCATGCGCTGATCATGTGACTGATCATGCACTAAAAAAATGGCTGATCAAGCCCTGATCACATGACTGATCATGCACTGTTCACGAAGCTGATCATACAATGATCACGTGACTGTGCATGCACTGATCACTTGGCTGATCATGCACAGATCACATGGCTATCATGCACTGATCACTTGATTGTGCATGCAATAATCACGTGGATGATCATGCATTTATCACGTGGCTGATCATGCACTAATCACAAGGGTGATCATGAACTGATCACGTGACTTAGCATGCTGTGATCTCGTGTCTGAATGGTGCTGATCATGTGACTAATCAAGAACTGATCACGTGGCTATCATGCACTGATCACGTGGCTGATCATACACTGATCACGTGGCTATCATGCACTGATCACTTGATTGTGCATGCAATAATCACGTGGATGATCATGCATGTATCACCTGGCTGATCATGCACTAATCACAAGGGTGATCATGAACTGATCACGTGACTTAGCATGCTGTGATCTCGGGTCTGAGTGGTGCTAATCATGTGACTAATCAAGAACTGATCACGTGGCTCTCATGCACTGATGATGTGCCTCAGGAGGCAATAACCAAAGAGCTGAGCAGGCACGAATCACGCAATCAGCAGGCAATAATCATGGACCTCAGCTGTGATGAATCATGCTGCTCAGCTGGCAATCATCAAGCAGCTGAATAGGCAGGAATCAGACGGCTCAGCTGGCCATTGTCAAGCAGATGAGCAGGCAGGAATCACGCAGCTCAGCTGGCAATTGTCAAGCAGCGGAGCAGACAGGAAAAACGGAGCTCAGTAGGCCCTGATCACGTGACTGAGCACACACTGATCACGTGACTGATAATGAACTGATCACGAGGCTATAATGCACTGATCACCTGACTGCGCATGCACTGATCATGTGGATGATCATACACTGATCACGTGGCTGATCACGCAATGATCACGTGACTGATCATGCACTGATCACGTGGCTATCATGCACTGCTCACATGACTGAGCATGCACTGATCACGTAGCTATCATGCATTGATCACTTGGCTATCATGCACTAATCACGTGGCTGATCATGCACTGATCACGAAGCTGATCATACACTGATCACGGGACTGTGCATGCACTGATCACGTGGCTGATCATGCACTGATCACGTGGCTGATCATGCAATGATAACCTGGCTATCATACACTGATCACGTGACTGATCATGCACTCTTCACTGGCCTGATCATGCACTGATCCCGTGGCTGATCATGCAATGATCAGGAAGCTGATCATACACTGATCACGTGACTCTGCCTGCTGTGTGGCTGATCATGCACTGATCACGTGGCTGATCATACACTGATCACGTCGCTGATCATGCACTGATCACGTGCGGATCATGAACTGATCACGTGGCTGATCATACACTGATCACGTGGCTGTTCATGCACTGATCACGTGGCTGATCATACACTTATCAAATTACTGATAATGCACTGATCACGTGCCTGATTATGCACTGATCACGAAGCTGACCATACACTGACTGTGCATGCACTGATCACGTGGCTGATAATGCACTGATCACGTGGCTGATCATGCACTGATCACCTGGCTGATCATACACTGATCACGTGGCTGATCATGCACTGATCACGTGTCTGATCATCCACTGATTTGAAGCTGATCATAGACTGATCACGTGATTCCTGCACTGATCACGGGGCTGATCATGCACATATCAAGTGGCTGATCAAGCACTGATCACGTGACTGATCATTCACTGATCACGTGACTGATCATGCACTGATCACGTGGCTGATCATGCACTAATCACGTAGCTGATCATATACTGATCACGTGACTGTGCATGCACTGATAACTTGGCTGATCATGCCCTGATCACGAGGCTGATCATGCACTGATCACATGGCTGATCATACACTGATCACGTGCCTGATCATGCACTAATCACGTTGCGGAACATGCACTATTCACGTGGCTGATCATACACTGATCACGTGGCTGACCATACTCTGATCACGTGGCTGATCATACACTGATCACGGGGCTGATCATGCACTGATCACGTGTCTATCATGCACTAATCACGTGAATGCGCATGAACTGATCACTTACCTGTTCATGCAGTGATTCCGTGGCTATCATGCACTGATCACGTGGCTGATCATGCACTGATCACATGACTGATTAAGCACTGATCGCGTAGCTATAATGCACTGATCACATGACTGCGCATGCCATGATCATGTGACTGATCATGCACTGATCACGTGGCTATCATGCACTGATAACGTGGCTGATCATGCAGTGATCATGTGACTGATTATGCACTGATCGCGAAGCTATCATGCACTGATCACATGACAGCTCATGCCATGATCGCGTGACTGATCATGCACTGATCACGTGGCTATCATGCACTGATCACATGGCTAATCATACATTGATCACCTAAATAATCATGCACTCATCCCGGGGCGGTCTTGCACTGATCACGTGGCTGATCAGGCACTGATAACTTAGCTATCATGCACTGATCACATGACTGCGCAAGAACTGTTCACGTGGATATCATACACTGGACACGTGACAGATCATGCACTGATCACGTGACTGATCATGCACTGATCTGGTGGCTATCATGCATTGATCACGTGATTGGTCATACACAGATCACGTGACTGATCATGCACTGATCACGTGACTGCACATGCACTGATCATGTAAATGTAGGCAATGATCACATGGCTATCATGCACTGATCACGTGGCTGATCATGCACTGATCATGAGACTGAGCATGCACTGATCACGTAGCTATCATGCATTGATCAATTGGCTATCATGCACTGATCACGTGGCTGATCATGCACTGCTCACGTGGCTGATCATGCACTGATCACGTGGCTGATCATGCACTAATCACGTTCCTTATCCTGCAATGATCAGGTTGCTATCATGCACTGATCACATGGCTGATCATACACTGATCAGGTGACTGCGCATGCACTGATCACATGACTGATCATGCACTGATCATGTGGCTGATCATGCACTGATAAGCTGGCTATCATACACTGATCAGGTGACTGATCATGCACTCTTCACGTGCCTGATCATGCACTGATCACGTGGCTGATCATGCACTGAATACGAAGCTGATCATACACTGATCACGTGACTGTGCATGCACTGATAACTTGGCTGGTCATGCACTAATCACATTGCCGATCATGCACTGATCACGTGACTGATCATGCACTGATCTGGTGCCTATCATGCATTGATCCCGTGGTTGATCATACACTGATCACATGACTGATCATGCACTGATCACCTGGCTATCATGCACTGATCACGTAGCTGATCATGCACTGATCAAGTGATTGAACATGCACTGAAGACGTGACTGATCCTGCACTAATCACATGGCTATCATGCACTGATCATGTGACTGCGCATCCACTGATCTCGAGGATGATCGTACACTGATCACGTGGCTGATCAGGAACTGATCACATGACTGACCATACAGTGATCACGTGTCTGAATATTGCTGATCATGTTATTGATCATGTGCTGATCAGGTGTGTATCATGCACTGATCACCTGACTGCGCATGCACTGACCATGTAACTGTAGGCAATTATCACATGGCTATCATGCAGTGATCACGTGGATGATCATGCACTGACCATGCACTGATCACGTAGCTATCATGCATTGATCACTTGGCTGTCATGCACTGATCACGTGGCTGATCATACACTGATCACGTGACTGCACATGCACTGATGACATGGCTGATCATACAGTGATCACGTGGCTGATCATGCACTGATCATGTGGTTGATCATGCACTAATCACGTTGCTGATCATGCACTGATCAGGTGGCTATCATGCACTGCTTACGAGGCTGATCATGCACTGATCACATGGCAATCATGCACTGATCACGTGTCTTATCATACACTGATCATTGACTGATCATGCACTGATCACGTGCCTGATCATTCACTGATCACCTGGCTGATCATGCACTGATCACGAAGCTGATCATACACTGATCACGTGACTGCATGCACTGATCATTTCGATGATCATGCATTGATCAAGGGGCTGATCATGCACTGACCACGTGGCTGATCCTACAATGATCACGTGACTGATCATGCACTGATCACGCGGCTGACCATGCACTGATCACGAAGCTGATCATACACTGATCACGTGACTGTGCATGCACTGATAACGTGGGTGATCATGCACTGATCACGTGTTTGATCATGCACTGATCACGTGGCTGATCATACACTGTTCATGTGCCTGATCATGCACTAAATATGTTGCGGATCATGCACTGATCACGTAGCTGATCATACACTGATCACCTGGCTGATCATACTCTGATCACCTGGCTGATCAGACACTGATCACGTGGCTGATCATACTCTGAACACGAAGCTGATCATACACTGATCACGTGACTGCATGCACTGATCAATTGACTGCCCATGCACTGATCACGTGGATGATCATGCGCTGATCATGTGACTGATCATGCACTAAAAAAATGGCTGATCAAGCCCTGATCACATGACTGATCATGCACTGTTCACGAAGCTGATCATACAATGATCACGTGACTGTGCATGCACTGATCACTTGGCTGATCATGCACAGATCACGTGGCTATCATGCACTGATCACTTGATTGTGCATGCAATAATCACGTGGATGATCATGCATTTATCACGTGGCTGATCATGCACTAATCACAAGGGTGATCATGAACTGATCACGTGACTTAGCATGCTGTGATCTCGTGTCTGAATGGTGCTGATCATGTGACTAATCAAGAACTGATCACGTGGCTATCATGCACTGATCACGTGGCTGATCATACACTGATCACGTGGCTATCATGCACTGATCACTTGATTGTGCATGCAATAATCACGTGGATGATCATGCATGTATCACCTGGCTGATCATGCACTAATCACAAGGGTGATCATGAACTGATCACGTGACTTAGCATGCTGTGATCTCGGGTCTGAGTGGTGCTAATCATGTGACTAATCAAGAACTGATCACGTGGCTCTCATGCACTGATGATGTGCCTCAGGAGGCAATAACCAAAGAGCTGAGCAGGCACGAATCACGCAATCAGCAGGCAATAATCATGGACCTCAGCTGTGATGAATCATGCTGCTCAGCTGGCAATCATCAAGCAGCTGAATAGGCAGGAATCAGACGGCTCAGCTGGCCATTGTCAAGCAGATGAGCAGGCAGGAATCACGCAGCTCAGCTGGCAATTGTCAAGCAGCGGAGCAGACAGGAAAAACGGAGCTCAGTAGGCCCTGATCACGTGACTGAGCACACACTGATCACGTGACTGATAATGAACTGATCACGAGGCTATAATGCACTGATCACCTGACTGCGCATGCACTGATCATGTGGATGATCATACACTGATCACGTGGCTGATCACGCAATGATCACGTGACTGATCATGCACTGATCACGTGGCTATCATGCACTGCTCACATGACTGAGCATGCACTGATCACGTAGCTATCATGCATTGATCACTTGGCTATCATGCACTAATCACGTGGCTGATCATGCACTGATCACGAAGCTGATCATACACTGATCACGGGACTGTGCATGCACTGATCACGTGGCTGATCATGCAATGATAACCTGGCTGATCATACACTGATCACGTGACTGATCATGCACTCTTCACTGGCCTGATCATGCACTCTTCACTGGCCTGATCATGCACTGATCCCGTGGCTGATCATGCAATGATCAGGAAGCTGATCATACACTGATCACGTGACTCTGCCTGCTGTGTGGCTGATCATGCACTGATCACGTGGCTGATCATACACTGATCACGTCGCTGATCATGCACTGATCACGGTGCGGATCATGAACTGATCACGTGGCTAATCATACACAGATCACGTGGCTGTTCATGCACTGATCACGTGGCTGATCATACACTTATCAAATTACTGATAATGCACTGATCACGTGCCTGATTATGCACTGATCACGAAGCTGACCATACACTGACTGTGCATGCACTGATCACGTGGCTGATAATGCACTGATCACGTGGCTGATCATGCACTGATCACCTGGCTGATCATACACTGATCACGTGGCTGATCATGCACTGATCACGTGTCTGATCATCCACTGATTTGAAGCTGATCATAGACTGATCACGTGATTCATGCACTGATCACGAGGCTGATCATGCACATATCAAGTGGCTGATCAAGCACTGATCACGTGACTGATCATTCACTGATCACGTGACTGATCATGCACTGATCACGTGGCTGATCATGCACTAATCACGTAGCTGATCATATACTGATCACGTGACTGTGCATGCACTGATAACTTGGCTGATCATGCCCTGATCACAGGCTGATCATGCACTGATCACATGGCTGATCATACACTGATCACGTGCCTGATCATGCACTAATCACGTTGCGGAACATGCACTATTCACGTGGCTGATCATACACTGATCACGTGGCTGACCATACTCTGATCACGTGGCTGATCATACACTGATCACGCGGCTGATCATGCACTGATCACGTGTCTATCATGCACTAATCACGTGAATGCGCATGAACTGATCACTTACCTGTTCATGCAGTGATTCCGTGGCTATCATGCACTGATCACGTGGCTGATCATGCACTGATCACAAGATTGATTAAGCACTGATCGCGTAGCTATAATGCACTGATCACATGACTGCGCATGCCATGATCATGTGACTGATCATGCACTGATCACGTGGCTATCATGCACTGATAACGTAGCTGATCATGCAGTGATCATGTGACTGATTATGCACTGATCGCGAAGCTATCATGCACTGATCACATGACACCTCATACCATGATCGCGTGACTGATCATGCACTGATCACGTGGCTATCATGCACTGATCATATGGGTAATCATACATTGATCACCTAAATAATCATGCACTCATCCCGGGGCGGCCTTGCACTGATCACGTGGCTGATCAGGCACTGATAACTTAGGTATCATGCACTGATCACATGACTGCGCAAGAACTGTTCACGTGGATATCATACACTGGACACGTGACAGATCATGCACTGATCACGTGACTGATCATGCACTGATCTGGTGGCTATCATGCATTGATCACGTGATTGGTCATACACAGATCACGTGACTGATCATGCACTGATCACGTGACTGCACATGCACTGATCATGTAAATGTAGGCAATGATCACATGGCTATCATGCACTGATCACGTGGCTGATCATGCACTGATCATGAGACTGAGCATGCACTGATCACGTAGCTATCATGCATTGATCAATTGGCTATCATGCACTGATCACGTGGCTGATCATACACTGATCACGTGGCTGATCATGCACTAATCACGTTGCTTATCATGCACTGATCAGGTGGCTATCATGCACTGATCACGTGGCTGATCATGCACTGCTCACATAGCTGATCGTACACTGATCACGTGGCTGACCATGCACTAATCACGTTCCTTATCCTGCAATGATCAGGTTGCTATCATGCACTGATCACATGGCTGATCATACACTGATCAGGTGACTGCGCATGCACTGATCACATGACTGATCATGCACTGATCATGTGGCTGATCATGCACTGATCAGCTGGCTATCATACACTGATCAGGTGACTGATCATGCACTCTTCACGTGCCTGATCATGCACTGATCACGTGGCTGATCATGCACTGAATACGAAGCTGATCATACACTGATCACGTGACTGTGCATGCACTGATAACTTGGCTGGTCATGCACTAATCACGTGGCTGATCATGCACTAATCACGTTGCCGATCATGCACTGATCACGTGACTGACCATGCACTGATCTGGTGCCTATCATGCATTGATCCCGTGGTTGATCATACACTGATCACATGACTGATCATGCACTGATCACCTGGCTATCATGCACTGATCATGTGACTGCGCATCCACTGATCACGAGGATGATCGTACACTGATCACGTGGCTGATCATGCACTGATCTGGTGCCTATCATGCATTGATCCCGTGGTTGATCATGCACTGATCACATGACTGATCATGCACTGATCACCTGGCTATCATGCACTGATCACGTAGCTGATCATGCACTGATCAAGTGATTGAACATGCACTGAAGACGTGACTGATCCTGCACTAATCACATGGCTATCATGCACTGATCATGTGACTGCGCATCCACTGATCTCGAGGATGATCGTACACTGATCACGTGGCTGATCAGGAACTGATCACATGACTGACCATACAGTGATCACGTGTCTGAATATTGCTGATCATGTTATTGATCATGTGCTGATCAGGTGTGTATCATGCACTGATCACCTGACTGCGCATGCACTGACCATGTAACTGTAGGCAATTATCACATGGCTATCATGCAGTGATCACGTGGATGATCATGCACTGACCATGCACTGATCACGTGGCTGATCATGCACTGATCACTTAGCTGTCATGCACTGATCACTTGGCTGTCATGCACTGATCACGTGGCTGATCATACACTGATCACGTGACTGCACATGCACTGATGACATGGCTGATCATACAGTGATCACGTGGCTGATCATGCACTGATCACGTGGTTGATCATGCACTAATCACGTTGCTGATCATGCACTGATCAGGTGGCTATCATGCACTGCTTACGAGGCTGATCATGCACTGATCACATGGCAATCATGCACTTATCACGTGTCTTATCATACACTGATCATTTCGATGATCATGCATTGATCAAGGGGCTGATCATGCACTGATCACGTGGCTGATCCTACAATGATCACGTGACTGATCATGCACTGATCACGTGGCTGACCATGCACTGATCACGAAGCTGATCATACACTGATCACGTGACTGTGCATGCACTGATAACGTGGGTGATCATGCACTGATCACGTGGTTGATCATGCACTGATCACGAGGCTGATCATACAGTCAGCACGTGACTGTGCATGCACTGATCACATGGCTGATCATGCACTTATCACGTGGCTAATCATACACTAATCACGTTGCTTACCATGCACTGATCACGTGGCTGATCATGCACTGATCACGTGGCTGATCATACACTGATCACGGGACTGATCATGCACTGATCACGTGACAGATCATGCACTGATCACGTGGCTGATCATGCACTGATCACGTGCTGATCATGCACTGATCACGTGACTGCGCATGAACTGATCACATACCTGTTCATGCACTATTTACGTGGCTGATCATGCACTAATCACCTGGCTAATCATACATTGATCACATAACTAATCATGCACTGATCACGAAGCTGATCATACACTGATCACGTGACTGTGCATGCACTTATCAGGTGGGTGATCATGCACTGATCACGTGGCTGATCATGCACTGATCACGTAGCTGAGCATGCAATCATCACGTGGCTGATCATGCACTGATCACGAGGCTGATCATGCACTAATCACGTGTCTGATCATACACTGATCACGTGGCTGATCATGCACTAATCACGTGGCTTATCATGCACTGATCACGTGACTGAGCATGAACTGATCACGTGCCTGTTCATGCACTGATCACGTGGCTATCATGCACTGATCACGTGGCTGATCCTGCAATGATCACTTGACTGATTATGAATGGATTGTGTAGCTATCATGCACTGATCACATGACTGATCATGCATGATCACGTGACTGATCATGCACTGATCACGTGGCTGATCATGCACTGATCACGTGGCTAATCATACATTGATCACGTAGCTAATCATGCACTGATCACTTGGCAATCTTGCACTGATCACGTGGCTGATCATGCACTGATCACGTAGCTATCATGCACTGAACACATGACTGCGCATGAACTGATATCATACACCTATCAAGTGACAAATCATGAACTGAACACGTGACTGATCATGCACTGAACACGTGGCTATCATGCACTGATCACGTGGCTGATCATGCACTGATCACGTGACTGATCATACACTGATCACTTGCCTGATCATGCACTGATCACCTGACTGATCATGCACTGATCACGTGGCTGATCATGCACTGATCCCGTGACTGATAATACACTGATCACGTGGCTGATCATGCACTGATCATGTGGCTGATCATGCACTGATCACGTGGCTGATCATGCACTGATCACGGGCTGATCATGCAGTGCTCACGTGGCTGTCATGCACTGATCACGTGGCTGATCATGCACTGATCACGTGGCTGATCATGTGCTGACCACGTGGCTAATCATGCACTAATCATGTTCCTTACCATGCACTCATCAGGTGGCTGATCATGCACTGATCACGTGGCTGATCATACACTGATCATGTGACTGCGCATGCAATGATCACGTGACTGATCATGCACTGCTCCTGTGGCTGATCATGCACTGATCACGTTTCTATCATGCATGATCACGTGACTGATCATGAACTGAACACGTAGCTGTTCATGCACTGTTTACGTGGCTATCATGCACTGATTACGTGGCTGTTCATGCATTGATCACGTGACTGATTATGCACTGAATGCGTAGCTGTCATGTACTGGTCACATGACTGATCATGCATGATCACGTGACTGATCACGCACTGATCACGTGGCTATCATGCACTGATCACATGGCTAATCATACATTGATCACGTAGCTAATCATGCACTGATCACGAAGCTGATCATACTCTGATCACGTGACTGTCATGCACTGATCACGTGGCTGATCATGCACTGATCACGTGGCTGATCATGCACTGATCACGTGGCTGATCATACACTGATCACGTGGCTGATCATGCACTAATCATGTTGCAGATCATTCACTGATCACGTGGCTGATCATGCACTGATCACGTGGCTGATCATGCACTGATCTGATCATGCACTGATCACGTGGCTGATCATGCACTGATCACGTGGCTGATCATGCACACGTTGCTTATCATGCACTGATCAGGTGGCTATCATGCACTGATCACGTGGCTGATCATGCACTGATCACATGGCTGATCATACACTGATCACGTGGCTGATCATGCACTGATCACGTTCCTGATCATGCACTGATCACGTTGCTATCATGCACTGATCACGTGGCTGATCATACACTGATCACGTGACTGATCATGCACTGATCACATGACTGATCATGCACTGATCATGTGGCTGATCATGCACTGATACGTGGCTATCATACACTGATCACGTGACTGATCATGCACTGATCACGTGCCTGATCATGCACTGATCACGTGGCTGATCATGCACTGATCACGAAGCTGATCATACACTGATCACGTGACTGTCATGCACTGATCACGTGGCTGATCATGCACTGATCACATTGCTGATCATGCACTGATCACGTGACTGATCATGCACTGATCACGTGCCTATCATGCACTGATCACGTGGCTGATCATGCACTGATCACATGACTGATCATGCACTGATCACGTGGCTATCATGCACTGATCACGTGATTGATCATGCACTGATCACGTGACTGATCATGCACTGATCACATGGCTATCATGCACTGATCATGTGACTGATCATGCACTGATCACGAGGATGATCATACACTGATCACGTGGCTGATCATGCACTGATCACATGACTGATCATGCACTGATCACGTGTCTGAATATTGCTGATCATGTGATTGATCATGTGCTGATCACGTGTGTATCATGCACTGATCACGTGACTGTCATGCACTGATCATGTAACTGTAGGCAATGATCACGTGGCTATCATGCACTGATCACGTGGATGATCATGCACTGACCATGCACTGATCACGTAGCTATCATGCATTGATCACTTGGCTGTCATGCACTGATCACGTGGCTGATCATACACTGATCACGTGACTGCACATGCACTGATCACATGGCTGATCATACACTGATCACGTGGCTGATCATGCACTGATCATGTGGCTGATCATGCACTGATCACGTTGCTGATCATGCACTGATCACGTGGCTATCATGCACTGATCACGTGGCTGATCATGCACTGATCACATGGCAATCATGCACTGATCACGTGTCTGATCATGCACTGATCATTGACTGATCATGCACTGATCACGTGGCTGATCATGCACTGATCACGTGGCTGATCATGCACTGATCACGAAGCTGATCATACACTGATCACGTGACTGCATGCACTGATCACGGGATGATCATGCACTGATCACGTGGCTGATCATGCACTGATCACGTGGCTGATCATACACTGATCACGTGACTGATCATGCACTGATCACGTGGCTGATCATGCACTGATCACGTGGCTGATCATGCACTGATCACGTGACTGTCATGCACTGATCACGTGGCTGATCATGCACTGATCACGTGTTTGATCATGCACTGATCACGTGGCTGATCATACACTGATCATGTGCCTGATCATGCACTAAATATGTTGCTGATCATGCACTGATCACGTGGCTGATCATGCACTGATCACCTGGCTGATCATGCACTGATCACCTGGCTGATCAGCACTGATCACGTGGCTGATCATACACTGATCACGAAGCTGATCATACACTGATCACGTGACTGCATGCACTGATCAATTGACTGCCCATGCACTGATCACGTGGATGATCATGCACTGATCATGTGACTGATCATGCACTAATCAAATGGCTGATCATGCACTGATCACATGACTGATCATGCACTGATCACGAAGCTGATCATACACTGATCACGTGACTGTCATGCACTGATCACTTGGCTGATCATGCACTGATCACGTGGCTATCATGCACTGATCACTTGATTGTGCATGCACTAATCACGTGGATGATCATGCACTGATCACGTGGCTGATCATGCACTAATCACAAGGCTGATCATGACTGATCACGTGACTTATCATGCACTGATCACGTGTCTGAATGGTGCTGATCATGTGACTAATCATGCACTGATCACGTGGCTATCATGCACTGATCACGTGGCTGATCATGCACTGATCACGTGGCTATCATGCACTGATCACTTGATTGTGCATGCACTAATCACGTGGATGATCATGCACTGATCACCTGGCTGATCATGCACTGATCACAAGGCTGATCATGAACTGATCACGTGACTTAGCATGCTGTGATCTCGGGTCTGAGTGGTGCTGATCATGTGACTGATCATGCACTGATCACGTGGCTATCATGCACTGATCATGTGCCTCAGGAGGCAATAACCAAAGAGCTGAGCAGGCACGAATCACGCAATCAGCAGGCAATAATCATGGACCTCAGCTGTGATGAATCATGCTGCTCAGCTGGCAATCATCAAGCAGCTGAATAGGCAGGAATCAGACGGCTCAGCTGGCCATTGTCAAGCAGATGAGCAGGCAGGAATCACGCAGCTCAGCTGGCAATTGTCAAGCAGGAGCAGACAGGAAAAACGGAGCTCAGTAGGCCCTGATCACGTGACTGAGCATGCACTGATCACGTGACTGATCATGCACTGATCACGTGGCTATCATGCACTGATCACGTGACTGATCATGCACTGATCACGTGGATGATCATGCACTGATCACGTGGCTGATCATGCACTGATCACGTGACTGATCATGCACTGATCACGTGGCTATCATGCACTGATCACGTGACTGATCATGCACTGATCACGTAGCTATCATGCACTGATCACGTGGCTATCATGCACTGATCACGTGGCTGATCATGCACTGATCACGAAGCTGATCATACACTGATCACGGGACTGTGCATGCACTGATCACGTGGCTGATCATGCACTGATCACGTGGCTGATCATGCACTGATCACGTGGCTATCATACACTGATCACGTGACTGATCATGCACACTGGCTGATCATGCACTGATCACGTGGCTGATCATGCACTGATCAGGAAGCTGATCATACACTGATCACGTGACTCTGCCTGCTGTGTGGCTGATCATGCACTGATCACGTGGCTGATCATGCACTGATCACGTGGCTGATCATGCACTGATCACGGTGCTGATCATGCACTGATCACGTGGCTGATCATACACTGATCACGTGGCTGATCATGCACTGATCACGTGGCTGATCATGCACTGATGAAGCTGATCATACACTGATCACGTGATTCATGCACTGATCACGTGGCTGATCATGCACTGATCACGTGGCTGATCATGCACTGATCACGTGACTGATCATGCACTGATCACGTGACTGATCATGCACTGATCACGTGGTCATGCACTGATCACATGACTGATCATGCACTGATCACGTGGCTGATCATGCACTGATCACGTGGCTATCATGCACTGATCACGTGGCTGATCATGCACTGATCACGAAGCTGATCATGCACTGATCACGGGACTGTCATGCACTGATCACGGCTGATCATGCACTGATCACGTGGCTGATCATGCACTGATCACGTGGCTATCATACACTGATCACGTGACTGATCATGCACTGATCACTGGCTGATCATGCACTGATCACGTGGCTGATCATGCACTGATCACGTGGCTGATCATGCACTGATCACGTGACTCATGCCTGCTGTGTGGCTGATCATGCACTGATCACGTGGCTGATCATGCACTGATCACGTGGCTGATCATGCACTGATCACGTGCTGATCATGCACTGATCACGTGGCTGATCATGCACTGATCACGTGGCTGATCATGCACTGATCACGTGGCTGATCATACACTGATCAAATTACTGATCATGCACTGATCACGTGCCTGATCATGCACTGATCACGAAGCTGACCATACACTGACTGTGCATGCACTGATCACGTGGCTGATCATGCACTGATCACGTGGCTGATCATGCACTGATCACGTGGCTGATCATGCACTGATCACGTGGCTGATCATGCACTGATCACGTGGCTGATCATGCACTGATTTGAAGCTGATCATACACTGATCACGTGATTCATGCACTGATCACGTGGCTGATCATGCACTATCACGTGGCTGATCATGCACTGATCACGTGACTGATCATGCACTGATCACGTGACTGATCATGCACTGATCACGTGGCTGATCATGCACTGATCACGTAGCTGATCATACACTGATCACGTGACTGTCATGCACTGATCACGTGGCTGATCATGCACTGATCACGTGGCTGATCATGCACTGATCACATGGCTGATCATGCACTGATCACGTGCTGATCATGCACTGATCACGTTGCTGATCATGCACTGATCACGTGGCTGATCATGCACTGATCACGTGGCTGATCATGCACTGATCACGTGGCTGATCATGCACTGATCACGTGGCTGATCATGCACTGATCACGTGTCTATCATGCACTGATCACGTGAATGATCATGAACTGATCACTTACCTGATCATGCACTGATCACGTGGCTATCATGCACTGATCACGTGGCTGATCATGCACTGATCACATGACTGATCATGCACTGATCACGTAGCTATCATGCACTGATCACATGACTGATCATGCCATGATCATGTGACTGATCATGCACTGATCACGTGGCTATCATGCACTGATCACGTGGCTGATCATGCACTGATCATGTGACTGATCATGCACTGATCACGGCTATCATGCACTGATCACATGACAGCTCATGCCATGATCACGTGACTGATCATGCACTGATCACGTGGCTATCATGCACTGATCATATGGCTAATCATACATTGATCACCTAAATAATCATGCACTGATCACGGGCGGATGCACTGATCACGTGGCTGATCATGCACTGATAACTTAGCTATCATGCACTGATCACATGACTGCGCATGAACTGATCACGTGGATATCATACACTGGATCACGTGACAGATCATGCACTGATCACGTGACTGATCATGCACTGATCACGTGGCTATCATGCACTGATCACGTGATTGGTCATACACTGATCACGTGACTGATCATGCACTGATCACGTGACTGCACATGCACTGATCATGTAAATGTAGGCAATGATCACATGGCTATCATGCACTGATCACGTGGCTGATCATGCACTGATCATGAGACTGAGCATGCACTGATCACGTAGCTATCATGCACTGATCAATTGGCTATCATGCACTGATCACGTGGCTGATCATACACTGATCACGTGGCTGATCATGCACTGATCACGTTGCTTATCATGCACTGATCAGGTGGCTATCATGCACTGATCACGTGGCTGATCATGCACTGATCACATGGCTGATCATACACTGATCACGTGGCTGATCATGCACTGATCACGTGGCTTATCATGCACTGATCAGGTTGCTATCATGCACTGATCACATGGCTGATCATACACTGATCACGTGACTGATCATGCACTGATCACATGACTGATCATGCACTGATCACGTGGCTGATCATGCACTGATAAGCTGGCTATCATACACTGATCACGTGACTGATCATGCACTGATCACGTGCCTGATCATGCACTGATCACGTGGCTGATCATGCACTGATCACGAAGCTGATCATACACTGATCACGTGACTGTGCATGCACTGATCACGTGGCTGATCATGCACTGATCACGTGGCTGATCATGCACTGATCACATTGCCGATCATGCACTGATCACGTGACTGATCATGCACTGATCTGGTGCCTATCATGCACTGATCACGTGGTTGATCATACACTGATCACATGACTGATCATGCACTGATCACGTGGCTATCATGCACTGATCACGTAGCTGATCATGCACTGATCACGTGATTGATCATGCACTGATCACGTGACTGATCATGCACTGATCACATGGCTATCATGCACTGATCATGTGACTGCGCATCCACTGATCACGAGGATGATCATACACTGATCACGTGGCTGATCATGAACTGATCACATGACTGATCATACAGTGATCACGTGTCTGAATATTGCTGATCATGTTATTGATCATGTGCTGATCAGGTGTGTATCATGCACTGATCACGTGACTGCATGCACTGACCATGTAACTGTAGGCAATTATCACATGGCTATCATGCACTGATCACGTGGATGATCATGCACTGATCATGCACTGATCACGTAGCTATCATGCACTGATCACTTGGCTGTCATGCACTGATCACGTGGCTGATCATACACTGATCACGTGACTGCACATGCACTGATCACATGGCTGATCATACACTGATCACGTGGCTGATCATGCACTGATCATGTGGCTGATCATGCACTGATCACGTTGCTGATCATGCACTGATCATGGCTATCATGCACTGATCACGGGCTGATCATGCACTGATCATGGCAATCATGCACTGATCACGTGTCTGATCATACACTGATCATTGACTGATCATGCACTGATCACGTGGCTGATCATGCACTGATCACGTGGCTGATCATGCACTGATCACGAAGCTGATCATGCACTGATCACGTGACTGCATGCACTGATCATTTGGATGATCATGCACTGATCACGTGGCTGATCATGCACTGATCACGTGGCTGATCATACACTGATCACGTGACTGATCATGCACTGATCACGTGGCTGATCATGCACTGATCACGAAGCTGATCATGCACTGATCACGTGACTGTGCATGCACTGATCACGTGGCTGATCATGCACTGATCACGTGGCTGATCATGCACTGATCACGTGGCTGATCATACACTGATCATGTGCCTGATCATGCACTAATATGTTGCTGATCATGCACTGATCACGTGGCTGATCATGCACTGATCACGTGGCTGATCATACACTGATCACCTGGCTGATCAGACACTGATCACGTGGCTGATCATACACTGATCACGAAGCTGATCATGCACTGATCACGTGACTGCATGCACTGATCAATTGACTGCCCATGCACTGATCACGTGGATGATCATGCACTGATCATGTGACTGATCATGCACTGATCAAATGGCTGATCAAGCACTGATCACATGACTGATCATGCACTGATCACGAAGCTGATCATGCACTGATCACGTGACTGTGCATGCACTGATCACTTGGCTGATCATGCACTGATCACATGGCTATCATGCACTGATCACTTGATTGTGCATGCAATGATCACGTGGATGATCATGCATTGATCACGTGGCTGATCATGCACTAATCACAAGGGTGATCATGAACTGATCACGTGACTTAGCATGCTGTGATCTCGTCTGAATGGTGCTGATCATGTGACTGATCAAGAACTGATCACGTGGCTATCATGCACTGATCACGTGGCTGATCATACACTGATCACGTGGCTATCATGCACTGATCACTTGATTGTGCATGCAATAATCACGTGGATGATCATGCACTGATCACGTGGCTGATCATGCACTGATCACAGGGTGATCATGAACTGATCACGTGACTTAGCATGCTGTGATCTCGGGTCTGAGTGGTGCTGATCATGTGACTAATCATGAACTGATCACGTGGCTCTCATGCACTGATGATGTGCCTCAGGAGGCAATAACAAAGAGCTGAGCAGGCACGAATCACGCAATCAGCAGGCAATAATCATGGACCTCAGCTGTGATGAATCATGCTGCTCAGCTGGCAATCATCAAGCAGCTGAATAGGCAGGAATCAGACGGCTCAGCTGGCCATTGTCAAGCAGATGAGCAGGCAGGAATCACGCAGCTCAGCTGGCAATTGTCAAGCAGCGGAGCAGACAGGAATAACGGAGCTCAGTAGGCCCTGATCACGTGACTGAGCATGCACTGATCACGTGACTGATCATGCACTGATCACGTGGCTATCATGCACTGATCACGTGACTGCGCATGCACTGATCACGTGGATGATCATACACTGATCACGTGGCTGATCATGCACTGATCACGTGACTGATCATGCACTGATCACGTGGCTATCATGCACTGATCACATGACTGATCATGCACTGATCACGTAGCTATCATGCACTGATCACGTGGCTATCATGCACTGATCACGTGGCTGATCATGCACTGATCACGAAGCTGATCATGCACTGATCACGGGACTGTGCATGCACTGATCACGTGGCTGATCATGCACTGATCACGTGGCTGATCATGCACTGATCACGTGGCTATCATACACTGATCACGTGACTGATCATGCACTCTTCACTGGCCTGATCATGCACTGATCACGTGGCTGATCATGCAATGATCAGGAAGCTGATCATACACTGATCACGTGACTCTGCCTGCTGTGTGGCTGATCATGCACTGATCACGTGGCTGATCATACACTGATCACGTGGCTGATCATGCACTGATCACGTGCTGATCATGCACTGATCACGTGGCTGATCATACACTGATCACGTGGCTGATCATGCACTGATCACGTGGCTGATCATACACTGATCAAATTACTGATCATGCACTGATCACGTGCCTGATCATGCACTGATCACGAAGCTGATCATACACTGACTGTGCATGCACTGATCACGTGGCTGATCATGCACTGATCACGTGGCTGATCATGCACTGATCACGTGGCTGATCATGCACTGATCACGTGGCTGATCATGCACTGATCACGTGGCTGATCATGCACTGATTTGAAGCTGATCACAGACTGACACGTGATTCATGCACTGATCACGTGGCTGATCATGCACATGATCAAGTGGCTGATCATGCACTGATCACGTGACTGATCATGCACTGATCACGTGACTGATCATGCACTGATCACGTGGCTGATCATGCACTGATCACGTGGCTGATCATGCACTGATCACGTGACTGTGCATGCACTGATCACTTGGCTGATCATGCACTGATCACGTGGCTGATCATGCACTGATCACGTGGCTGATCATGCACTGATCACGTGACTGATCATGCACTGATCACGTTGCTGAACATGCACTGATCACGTGGCTGATCATACACTGATCACGTGGCTGATCATACACTGATCACGTGGCTGATCATGCACTGATCACGTGGCTGATCATGCACTGATCACGGTCTATCATGCACTGATCACGTGAATGCGCATGAACTGATCACTTACCTGATCATGCACTGATCACGTGGCTATCATGCACTGATCACGTGGCTGATCATGCACTGATCGTGTAGCTGATCATGCACTGATCACATGACTGCGCATGCCACTGATCATGTGACTGATCATGCACTGATCACGTGGCTATCATGCACTGATCACGTGGCTGATCATGCACTGATCACGTGACTGATCATGCACTGACTAAGCTATCATGCACTGATCACATGACAGCTCATGCCATGATCACGTGACTGATCATGCACTGATCACGTGGCTGATCATGCACTGATCACGTGGCTGATCATACATTGATCACCTAAATAATCATGCACTGATCACGTGGCTGATCATGCACTGATCACGTGGCTGATCATGCACTGATCACTTAGCTATCATGCACTGATCACATGACTGCGCATGCACTGATCACGTGGATATCATACACTGATCACGTGACTGATCATGCACTGATCACGTGACTGATCATGCACTGATCACGTGGCTATCATGCACTGATCACGTGATTGGTCATACACTGATCACGTGACTGATCATGCACTGATCACGTGACTGCACATGCACTGATCATGTAAATGTAGGCACTGATCACGTGGCTGATCATGCACTGATCACGTGGCTGATCATGCACTGATCATGTGACTGAGCATGCACTGATCACGTAGCTATCATGCACTGATCAATTGGCTATCATGCACTGATCACGTGGCTGATCATACACTGATCACGTGGCTGATCATGCACTAATTACGTTGCTTAACATGCACTGATCACGTGGCTGATCATGCACTGATCACGTGGCTGATCATGCACTGATCACGTGGCTGATCATGCACTGATCACGTGGCTGATCATGCACTGATCACGTTCCTGATCATGCAATGATCACGTTGCTATCATGCACTGATCACGTGGCTGATCATACACTGATCACGTGACTGCGCATGCACTGATCACATGACTGATCATGCACTGATCACGTGGCTGATCATGCACTGATCAAGCTGGCTGATCATACACTGATCACGTGACTGATCATGCACTCTTCACGTGCTGATCATGCACTGATCACGTGGCTGATCATGCACTGAATACGAAGCTGATCATACACTGATCACGTGACTGTGCATGCACTGATCACGTGGCTGATCATGCACTAATCACATTAGCTGATCATGCACTGATCACGTGACTGATCATGCACTGATCACGTGGCTATCATGCACTGATCACGTGACTGGATCATACACTGATCACGTGACTGATCATGCACTGATCACGTGACTGATCATGCACTGATCATGTGACTGTCATGCACTGATCACATGGCTGATCATGCACTGATCACGTGGCTGATCATGCACTGATCATGTGACTGATCATGCACTGATCACTGTAGCTGATCATGCACTGATCACGTGGCTATCATGCACTGATCACGTGGCTGATCATGCACTGATCACATGACTGATCGTGCACTGATCACGTGGCTGATCATGCACTGATCACTCTGATCATGCAATGACTGTGTTGCTATCATGCACTGATCACGTGGCTGATCATACACTGATCACGTGACTGATCATGCACTGATCACGTGACTGATCATGCACTGATCACGTGGCTGATGCTGCACTGATACGCTGGTGATCATACACTGATCACGTGACTGATCATGCACTGATCACGTGCCTGATCATGCACTGATCACGTGGCTGATCATGCACTGATCACTGCTGATCATACACTGATCACGTGACTGTCATGCACTGATCACGTGGCTGATCATGCACTGATCACATTGCCGATCATGCACTGATCACGTGACTGATCATGCACTGATCACGTGGTGATCATGCACTGATCACGTGATTGATCATACACTGATCACGTGGCTGATCATGCACTGATCACGTGACTGCATCATGCACTGATCA